>NW_012267349.1:5745510-5751580 GCF_000151885.1 Dipodomys ordii
ATGTTCACAAATAAAATAAAATTAAAAAAAAAGAAAAAAAAAAGAAAAAAAAATTTGTTTGCATTAACACCCTGGAAGACACACATGATTAGAGCAGTGGTTTTTTATCCAACTGGTAGTTTCTACACTGTTGGTTCCAATTAAAAAACTCTGAGAGTATGTGCCTATCTAGAAGTAATTGATGTAAGGGTATGTTTTGTTTTGTTCCTGTACTAGGACTTAAATTCAGGGCCTGAGCACTGTCCCTTAGCTTTTTTTAAAAAAACTAAAGGTTAGCACCCTACTACTTGAGATTTACTCTGCTTTCTGCTTTTTCAGTAGTTAGTTGTAAATAAGTTCATAGACTTTCTACCCAGGCTGACTTTGAACAGTGATCCTCCAATCTCAGTTCCACTGCTGGACTTTTTCACCCTTTTTTTCCCTTAAGTTCTGTACTGTCCTCCAAACTCTTCCAAAGATGTACACTTGAATACATCATACATAAGGTGTAGAAGACAGAATCATCAGAAACTAAAAACTGAAAAAAAGAAAGAAAAAAAATTGCATCCCTTCATATCTTCATATCCCTTCATATCTTCATATATCCAAGGTATTTTATATAGATATGAAGAGGTACATAGGCACTACAGCTTTGTCAACAAAAGTTTTTAAACTTTATGATTTCTATTTTATGAGCTACCACTTTTAGATTGTTCCTTTACTTGGGAATATCAAGCTCCCATTTTTTTCATTATTATAACTTGATTTTCTGTGTTTCTTCACTTTATCAGAGTTTCTCACTTTAGTGTCTTGTATTTCATACTGGAGTTTGAATCCATGGGTAGGGGAGGAGAGAAGGGATAGTTGGGGGGGGATGAAGTATGGTATAACAATGCTCCATAGTACCAATGTACTCATAATGTTACTCATGTAACTGTAACCCCTCTGTACAGTATCTTTACAAAAAACAAAACAAACAAAAAACACCATCATGATTCATTTAGAAATTCTTATTCTGCGGTCAAAGTCAAGGACCCTAAGTGAAGAGTTTCTACATTTAAAGGAAAACTTCACTAACCCTCACCTGTGTCCCGTGATAGTATTAATTTGAAGTTCTTAGATGACAGATGTTGAGTATTTTTTCAATTTTTTTATTGTAAAGATACTGTACAGAGGGGTTACAGTTACATGAGCAAGGTAATGTAATCTCACGGATGCGACCTCTTTCTGGTGTGCCAGTTGCCTAGGTAACACAGCTACTGGGCAGAGACTTGGCTGTGAGGAGGGTGGAGTCTGCTCACCATCCCAGAGTGGACCTTCCAGTAATATGTCAGAGAATGTCAGGGTTCTACTCATGCCAGACTCTTGATTCCTGGGCCTTCCCCCACTTTTGGGCATTTACCCGAATGATCACAAACAAGGCCATACTAAAGCTATCAGCACAATTATGTTTATTGCAGCATTATTTACCATAGCTAAGCTATGGAACCAACCGAGATGCCCTTCAGTAAATGAATGGATGAAGAAAATGTGGTATACATACACAATGGAATTCTATGCCTCCATCAGAAAGAATGACATTGCCCCATTTGTTAGGAAATGGAAAGACTTGGGAAAAAATGATATTAAGTGAAGTTAAGCCAGGCCTGAGAAACCTAAGCAACTCCATTTTACTCAAGACCCCATCTCAGTCCACTACATAACTCATGAACCACTTTCACCCCAATGCCAGGAATTTATGACAGAAAGCCATGCACAAACAATTCTTAGTGCCATAGATTGTGTTTGCTTAAGGCAAACTTTGCCCCTGAGTGACCATGAGCTAAGAGTTTCAGTTAAAACCATATAATGTTCCAACCACCCGGTTCTTCAGAGTCCAAGGTGAAACATGCCATGCATGCTGTTGGTCTAGGTATGATTCATAACAGTTTGTGGTCAAGCTACAGACCAAGGATATTTTCTGTAAAGGTCAACCAATCATATGTGCCCACCTTAGCTTGCTCTAAATGTTAACCAATCATGTAATTTCTTATGTAAAAGTTCCTTAAAGTTGTTTATTCAATACTATAAAAACTGTGCTGATTCTATGCTGGGGCCTCTTAGCGTCACCGGTTGCTGAGTGTGCGGAGGACCAAGCTGGAGCTTGCAATAAACGACTCTGCTGTTTGCATTGATCATGGTCTCTGGTGGTCTATGAGGGGGCATCTGAAAATAGGGTACTTCAAGGCCCAAAGAAACATAGGTCCCATGGTTTCCCTTATTGGCAATAACTAGTAGGGACAAGCAGAAAAGATCAGATGAGTGAAATGAGCCTCAAGATAAGGACTCAAGTGATTTTTCTTCTTGCTATTGTTTCTAACATATTTATAAGGTACCATGTGATTTTTTTTGTTGCATTATATGTTCCTCCCCCACAGAATAACCCCTGTTTTCTCTGTATTTGATGTTGGTATAATTTGTGGAGGGGAAGGGAAAAAACAAATTGTTTAAATAGGGATACAGATTGACCCATTGCAACAATGAGATGTACAAGATGCTATGTCGAAAAAGGAACTTTACAATTTAGGGGCTGGTGGTGGAGGGGGTGTAGCTTCGGAGGTGGGAGGGAAGGAATGGTAGAGGAAAATAAAAGGAGGAGGCAGCAATACTGGATAAGAAATGTACTCATTACCTTGCTCATGTAACCAACCCCTTTATACAGTATTTTCACAATAAAAAATTTAATTTAAAAATATGTAAAAGAAAATAGTATAGCAAAAATACCAAGATCAATAGTGGCATTTTATCTTTTATTATTTTTCTGTTTGTTTTTAAATTTCAGATAAAGTAAAAAAAAGGTTTAGGTATTTTTTAAATTATCTACTGTGGCACAGTTGAGATGATTTCTGGATATGGGCAAACAGTCCTCAAACTTACTCATTTTTGCCTTGGATTTCTTAGCTTTTTCTCCACCGATGAAAACATCTTGTCAAATCTTGTAAGGACCAAGGCAATATTTACACCTAGCACTTTGTACCACTCATCCACAATTAGGTGGGAACGGTCTCATTTCTACATCCAGATAGACTCAGTTATTTTTCTGGAAACCAAAGTTGCATTAGAAAAATCACCCCTGTTTTTCAGTCTTCCATACTTCCTTTTTCTCTTCTCTTTTTCTATTTTTTTTTCTAATAGCATAAAAAAGCATTTTCCTAATAATGGGAGCTGTGTCTTTAACATTAACAACAACAAATCCTCACGCCAACTCTGTAGCTATGGAAGAGCCTGAGGCCACAGAGGGTTCAGTTCTAAGACGTTTCCAAATTCTCAGCATTATGGGGGGACAGGAAAACTGTTTTTAAAACTTATGCACAATAGCCCTTGGTTAATGTGGACTGCTGATAAAGCAGCTTAAAAGGCTGCTGCTCTTTGATTCCCTATTGCCCTCCTGGCACTTCACTGTTTTACCCTAGGGTGAACCTTTTGTGGGTGACTGTCATTAAACTCCCACTGTTTGTTCACTGGCATTCCAGCAGCTTTCTATTTGATAATTTCTTCTTGTTTTATATGCTAAGTTGAAAAACAATTCACCTTAACAAGAGAGAGAGAAAAAAATCTTCCAGTGATTAAAGACTAACCCTCAGGCATTAACAACACAGCAGTGCTTCTGGGTGGAAGAGCACTAAACTCTAAATTGAATACCTCATCCAAAGACCCACCTAATCCTTTGCCTTCACAAAATCACTTAACATCTGCCTCCTAAGCAGCTTTGCCGGCTGAAGCGTCAGAGCCTGGTGCTCTCAGGAATGGGTAGAAATGTTTTCACAGGAAAGGAGAAAGCTTAAAGTTCCATGTCCAGTTTAGAAGTCAAGCAGAACCTAAAAGATCAGCTTCCCTCAGAAATGCTATAGAACCAGGCTGAGCTTCATTTCCCATTAGGTAACCCTTTCTTCTTAATGTACCCAAAGGACAGAAAGAGTGTGAATTTCTTTGTCCAATAACAAAACAAATACTTGTATCGAATGCTTAGATTCAATGAAGATAACAATGATTTGAAAGCTAAGTGTGGAAGTAGGAAAACATATAGACTCTAACACTCACCCACTACCACTTATCTCTAAGACACTTGCTCAGAT
Organism: Dipodomys ordii; assembly: GCF_000151885.1. NCBI lineage: Eukaryota > Metazoa > Chordata > Mammalia > Rodentia > Heteromyidae > Dipodomys > Dipodomys ordii. The sequence goes on from NW_012267349.1 coordinate 5,749,605, forward strand.
CTTGGACCTCTCTGAGCCTCAGCTTCCTCATTTGTAAAATGGGATGTTTAGCCTGGAGAATTTTTATTAGTATCAAAGATAATGAGTGTAGTAAACTTAACACGGTGTTTAGCACAGAGTAGGCAACAAACAAATAATGATTTTGATTTCATTACAATTTATAGATTGCTTTTTCAGGTCAACAGTAATAATTAGACAATGTTAAAAAAAAAACAGAATCAATTTATAAATTTTAGCCATGCAAAAACAGGTTAGGTTTAGGAGTATACAAAAATCATGAATTGTTGAGAAATTGTGTGTTATAGATATTCAATAGAAATTTGGATTGTCTTGATTCATATGGAAAATAAAAAAAACATTTCTCCTAACACACAAAATAAGTCAAACCATTCAAATTATGGGGGCAGGGATGGGAAAGATTTCCATGACATGCAAGAGGCAAGCCGAAGTTGCTGCTTAAGTCAGTCAGCTTCAGCTCACTGAAAGGGCAGGAGAAGTGAAATTAAAGAAAGAAGGTGATCCCTGGGCAATTTTTGTGGCCATTACCTTGTAATCACCTTGTCATTCAGAATCAGTGCTACTGAGATTTAGAAATGTCCTCATGCATTACATTTCCTCTCTCTTATATTCTGTTCTCCCCTGACTACCATAAATTTTAGAAGTATTGTAGAGAATTTTAGGTTGCAAGGAATTATTGCCAGGCATTACAGTATCTGATCTTACTACCAATACTCTCTTACTGACATACTGGGTGACATTTCCCCAATTCAAAGCAAAGGCTGCAATAATGGAAGCTGATCAAAGCTTGCACATATGGGACCAAAGCACTGAACACCTCATTACTCTCTAATTGTCACTTGAGTCCAAACTCTTCCTGAGGGTAGTTTTGCTTCACTCATCAGAATTCCAAGCCATGTTGCTTCTGGAATTCACAATTGGAATTAAAAAATATATGTAACATGTGACAATATTAGAGTAACTATGTTTATAAAGGATGCATGCTGTTCCCACAAAATTTGACATTCTTTTGTCCCCTGCAGACAGCATTTTAAGGAAAGTACATTCATTATTTATCTCACACACACAAAAGCATGTACACACTTTTTTTTCTTAAAGGCTAAATCTAAAACTTCAGACTCTTCATAGCTCACAGAACAGGGTCAAGTAAAGTGCACACAAAAGAATGTTCCTCACCACTTACTTTCTGTAATGGGTATGACTTCTTGTTATTTTCATGTATAGATTAGAGAATAAATAAGTTAAAATGTGTGTGTCCAAGAAGTACCAGTTTTCCTCAGTTGTTTTCATAAAAGCACTGGTAATGTATAGCACTTAGGTCAAATCTTAAATCTCTCAGAATAGATAACAATTTCAAACTCAAAAAATGTTTTAAGTGTACATTGTCTGCCAGCCACTAGTGATAAAAGGGCACATCAAATTTGGTGCATACTTTCTAGAAGAAGGTCAGCTCTTGACAATAATGAACTCAAGAAGGACAATTCAGGCAGTGTTGCCCAATGTGTGAGACTGATTGGTTTGCCTATGAAAGATACAAAGAAATTTATCCCTGTTCTCTAGCAATCGGTTAATACAGGGAGAAGGAACAGTCCCTTCAAGGTCAGCAAGGCCCCACAAGTCACTGAACTAATAACTGACAAAAAACCAAAATTAGAACCCAGGTTTGACAACACAGCACACATTCTCTTCATCATTGGCTAGACTTCCCAGAGTAATACATCGGTATCCCTTTATCCAATAAATGCTCTATCCAGCTTACTACATGTTAAAGTTTACATTCTGCAATATAGGATACTAGCTTTCTTTTTTTATATATATTATTTTATTTTCTTTGTGAAGATACTGTACAGAGGGGTTACACTTACATGGGCAGGATAATGCATACATTTCTTACCAAGCATTGCAGCCTCCTCCTTTGTTTACCCTTCACATCCCTTCCCAGCTTCCCCCCTCCTCCC
>NW_012267349.1:5752497-5753042 GCF_000151885.1 Dipodomys ordii
CTGTATATGACAAACCTACAGCCAGCATTATACTCAATGATGAAAAACTAAAGCCATTTCCTCTTAACTCAGGAACAAGACAAGGATGCCTACTCTCTCCACTTCTCTTCAATCTTGTATTAGAATGCCTAGCTACAGCAATAAGACAACATGCAGACATAAAAGGGATCCAAATAGGGAAAGAAGAAATAAAACTCTCCCTCTTTGCAGATGACATGATCTTCTATTTACAGTACCCCATAGATTCCACCCCCAAAATACTCAAGCTGATTCAAAACTTTGGCAAAGTATTGCAGGTTATGAATTTAACCCCCAAAAATCAATGGCTTTTCTGTATGCCAACAATGACAAAAGTGTGGCTGAAATTAGGAAAGCAACTCCATTTGTAATAGCCCCACAAAAAATAAACTACCTAGGAATTAACTTAACTAAAGAGGTGAAGGACCTCTTTGATGAAAACTTTAAAATCTTAAAAAATGAAATCAACACAGAACTTAAAAAATGGCAAAACCTCCCATGCTCCTGGATTGGAAAGATTAACATCG
>NW_012267349.1:5753092-5759327 GCF_000151885.1 Dipodomys ordii
GTCGGGCTTCTACTCATGCCAAGTCTTGGATCCTGGGTGGTCTCTGGTCTGCAAACTGCAGGATGAAGATGTCCGCTCCTTGTTGGTTCTTGCTGGTGTTGAGTAGAATCCTCTCGTCCGCTGCGTCTGGCTCCTTCATCCCAGACTCTCTGTTTGAGTGCTCAGGTATGGCCCCAGCTGAGTTCTCCGCCGCGACCCTGCCGTCGACGCCGCCGCGGCTGCTGGCGAGCGCTCAGATGTGTCTTTTTGCCTTGGCTTCCCTCTCTTGTCTAACTCTCTGTCCTGTGATGGCACACTTGGTGTGATTCTCTGGCTTAGGACTGCTCACTGGAACTCTAAAACTGCTTTCTATGCGACAGCTTGTTCAGATTCCAGCTTCTCCTCCGCCATCTTCCCGGAACTCCCCAGGATACTAGCTTTCTGTCCACACTGTTACACTAAATTAGAGGTGGCCATTGTTTTGGATTCAGTTCCTACACTGGCAGGCTCCAACAGAGCAGAGCAACAAAAATGGTTTGTGAAATGCCACATCACTAAACTGAAACTCAGCAAACATAATCCCCAAACAGAGCGGTTTTGCAGCTGCCCGCCCTGCAATGAACTTCAAGTCTATCTGACTCAGTGTAACAAGAAAGTCCCCTCTGCTTTAACCTTTGCAACAAATAAACAAACTTGAAATATTGATGCCACCTAATCAACATTTTATCCATTCTGCTTCCTAGATCCACTTTAAGAGCCAACTGTTAGCATGTTCCCCAGTGGGAGTTCCCATTCTATTTTGTAGAATGAAGACTGCTCTGTTCAAGAATAAACCAGGCACCTGTAATCCTAACACCTGTAATCCTAGCTACTCATGAGCCTGAGATCTGAGGACCTTGGTTCAAAGCCAGCCCAGGAAGGAAAGTCTGTGAGACTCAACTCCAATTAACTACCCAAAAGCTGGAATTAGAGATGTGACTCAAGTGGTAGAGTGCTAGCCTTGAGGGAAAAAAAGGCAAAAGCTAATTAGGTCTATAACTAGATTTGTTGTAATTTTGTCTTTTCTAGTAACTATAAACTGGGATAGGCTATGTCCTCTGGACCTATTTTTTTGCTATATTTACTGATGAGTTCTTTTACTTTAGGTAAATTACTAAAACTTACTGCGCTTTAGTTTTCTATGTTCAAAGAAATAATAATGCTCACCTTGAATAGTTTTAGAGATAGGAATACTTCTTAGCATAGTTTTGGAACATAGTTAGTCATCTTTATGCACTATTTGCATAAGCATTACCCAGAAAAGTTCCTTGTCTGTGGCATCCTTATCAACAGAGAAAAGACTACTCTAATTAGGATAATAATAGTGATGTTTTTGATTGATAGAAAAATGCCAGTATTCTTCTAAGATTATTTTTCTAAACTCTAAACAAATGCATAGCAACCCAGACAGATTTGAAGAAATAGTCTGCTATCTAGTTGTTTTAATATCTTAGAATAAATGTCTCTTTAAAAAAATCTCTACAACAGCCAGAATTATAGAGGGACTTATATTCAATTTCCAGTACAGAACTCCCTTTGCCTATATTGTATGCATGTTTGTATGTAAATAAAATTGCATCAACATATAAGATTATTAATTGAGATATAAAAAATAAATTTCTCTGCAAAACTGCACTTGTTACTTGAGGCTGGTGATCCCAATGGCAAATGCGAAATGCAAAGTATCAGTCACAAAACTCAAGGGATGGAACACCTGGACCTGATTTGTTCCATTGTTCTTTAACCCAACTCCTACTCACAGATCACTGGTTACCTGGCCAGTTCATCTAGGCTTGTAGCCTGAATAGCTGAGTAAATGGAGATTGTATTCATTTATCACTTACTAAGGAGGTAAAGGGTTTGGGGGATGGATTAAGTTTTTTTTCTTGCTTATGATGCTGGCTCATTCTGGAAACATTAGTGTCTGAACCCCCCCTCAAAAAATTGACTACATTCAATTCTTAATTTCATTACTGTATCACTATTTTAGAAACTGACCTATTCTTTGGTTCTAGAGTGTCTATTAATGACAAGGCTAATTCTTCCTAATGAGCTAACACTTCAGTTTAAACAACTGTCCTCATGCCTTTGCCTTCATCTGCACTTTCAAGTCTCTGGTTTTTGTTTTCAGAAGAAAGCCTGTTAAGGCAAAGTGAGAAGCTTCAGAATTAAAATGTTCATTTACTTTCAATATGCTACATTGACTTTATGAAGTTATAAAAAAGTTTATGGATTGATACTATCAAAAATGAAATAGAGCCTGTTGCATTTTTTCCCCTGAAATGATAACAAAAAAATCCTGAAGTCGTAATACGATGTATAAAATTAGAATTAGATTTATATACTTAATGCCAGAAAAATAAGATTTAAAAAATTCCTCTTAAATCCTCTTTGTTAAATTTGTGTCTTCCATAGAGATTAGCACCAGTTTTTCATGTTACTATGGAGGGTCTGTCTCAGGCACCATCAAATGGTCTTTTGATTTCTTTATTGGCAAGCTATGGATATCAATTTCTGTGTTATCTAAGACCCTTCATGGATCAGGTAAACTAAAGAAAGTATCTAAGAAAAGATGTATCTTATTGGATTCCTGAACCCTTAGAATAACAGTAAGCAGTTTCCTGAACTGTTGGTGTTTGAGAAAGTAATTTCATTCAGCTTAGCATACTATATTTGAAGCAAAGTTTAGTTTCTTATTTCCATATCTATATACAGGAAGAGTAAGAGTAGCATGAATGGGGTTTTTATGGTGGTATAGCCATGAGTCCAAACCTTGTTAAATGATGAAGTTGTCTACATTTCAGGGCATATTTTGAGGTTTTCCTAAGCTATAATTATCATGAACAAATGTAAATAATAGGATCTGTACGCTGGACAAATGGTATTTTTGCTTGCTACAGTTTATTTAATCAGTAAGTATGAAAGCCCCCTTGTTTAAACTTGAATTTCAGCTCAACAGCAATACTTTCTTAATCTTTTTTACATATTATTTTTACATTTTACATATTTAAATATCATTTTACATATTTGCACCAAAATCACATAATATTTGGGTCATACTTATAATAAAATTATTCATTGTGAGCTGAAATTGTGATTTAAATGAGAGCTCTAAATTTTCTCCAAACATTCTATGATTATCCAATCTATCCATGTGAGAAAATCTGAATTTTTCCTAGGAAATAAATCTTTTCCTCAATCTAATTCCATATGCCTCCAGTATAGTGCTTCCTGTCTTGGCACTGAGTAAAAATAGGACACAGATTTGGTTGAATGGGCAGCAAATTCATCTTGTTGCTGTTTTCTTTTCAAAGCTGGCTATATGACTATGGTGGTCAGAATAAACTCAATCCTAGTACTCAAACAACTCAGAAAGATATATTTACTTTCAGTCGAGATCAGTGAGCCTCAAGTTGAGGCCATGAGTTGTTGACAACTATTCTGAAATCAACTGGAGAAATTGGTAGAGAACTGAGCAAGGGTGGTACAGCTCAGGCCTCAGACTGGACTGTGAGAATATATAATGATGGCAGTGTCTGAGCCTTTGTGTTTATATGTGCCTCCAATCAGTCTACTATGTATTTCTGGTTATACAAGCTTGTTTTACAAGCCACTTTCTTGCTTACTCCATTTTGAGTGGGATTTTTTTGTCCTTCACAACTAGTAGTGTTCTGTAAAATTACAGAGTACAATCAAATTTTGAGGGAATCAAATGAAAATCTAAGTGTCACCTGTCTGTCACAAATATTTGTGAAGCTTCCGTTTCACACTCTCTGCCCACTTTTAGTCTTTTTAGATCACACATAACCCTAATGCCACCAGCCATGACATATGAGAGACATCGATGGAGTCACAAATTTATCACAGTATGACAAAGGAGCAAGTTCTTCTTAATAACTATGGGTTTAGGCATATGTTTTTTTTTAATGAAGGGAACCATTGCTCTTTTTTTTTCTTCTGCAGACAAGATATAATGGCTTCTCTCCAGCTATATGAAAAGCAAATGCTGACTTATTGATAAGTAAGGCTCATAATGCTAAAATATGAGAAGCTTTAATCTTCTTGGGATCATGCAATATCACCATAATTACTAGATGGACTGGAATATTTACTTTCCTAAGAGTTTGTAGGAAAGATAATGATTTACACATTTCTGCTAAATTGTATGTATTGAGGGAAGCAAGCTGATCTTCATGCTGAACATTAAGGATCTGTGCTAAATTATGCACATAATTCAGTGTAGTTTAGTGTTTTTACTGGGAAATTCAGTGACAAAACGTCCAATAGCAAAGAGTGAAGAGACCTGGTGCTAGGAAGAAATGCTTAAATATTGCCTATATGGAAAGAATAATCATAATATATTCTGACAGGTTACAACAGAGTACTGGCTTTTCTAATTACAATTATTTTATTTTAGATTTTATAATCTTGCAACATAAGCAATGATTCATATGGAAGGCTTTGGAGTTAGGTAAACTTGGAATAAAATCCAAATCTGACAATTGATTGCTCCCTGGTGTCATAACTTCAGTGAAGCAGGTTGCCATGAGACCTAGGGTTAAGATATGATGGGTATCTAGAAAAATATTTGGAACAAGATAGATGTTACAATTAATGGGATGTAGAAGTAATTGATTCATGAGTATGTTAGGTTTTTATTGGCTGGTGCCTAGAAGATGGTTGTCAAAGCTAAAAGTCAGCAATTTTGTATGATTTTTTATTCTAAAAATACTGAACAGAGGGGTTACCATTACATGAGCAAGGTAATGAGTACATTTCTTATCAAGCATTGCCTGCTCCTTTGCAATTTTTATTCTATTTTTTTCTCACTGCCTGATAGAGGACCATGCTACCACCCATAGTTTTGTTTTTCCAGATACATTTCAAATAATCATGAGACCAAAAATCCAGGCAGAGATAATTACATTTCAATATTTTGAAACACTTTTTCTAGTCCCAATTACTTCCTTGAGCTTTTCTATAGTCTCTTCTCAACTATTCAGTAACTATGAAGTTGACAATGTAGATTCTAGTATAATATTCTCTTTTTTATATTTGATACCCATCTATTCCTTATAAATATTTAATTAGAGAAATAAAAGTCTAACTTGTTTGTTAAGACACAATAGTAAGAAGAGAACCTGGAGCACATAGGCATCACAATAATACTCCATTGAATGTAGCAGGGTAGATTACTTATTGGCAAAGAGCACAGAGCAAAATTCCTGAATAGGGACTAGGTATTTAAATGAAGCTGCTGAGAGGAAAATATAAGGGAGGGTACTTTACCACTTCCAGTCAGGAAGCCTAGTGTCAGGACAAAGAGCAAATGCCTCTTGAATATTTTGCCCCCAAAGCTCTAACCTTTTCCCCTTATTACTGGTCATGAATTGCATCAACTAATTACTTTGGGTGATTACAAGTGTGATAGTATGTGAACCGTGGAAAAGAAATGTGTTAACTGTAAATTATAGTGTTAACTGTAAATTGTATGAATTAGAAACCAGTGTTAAGATTGGCTCATACACACACACACATACACACACACACACAGAGGCATATATGTGTAAATATGTTACATTTATAGATTTATAAACTTCTTTTTAGATTTTACATTAAATAGCACTCTGAAAACCTCAAAGTTTCATAACTAGATCTTAGCAAGCATGACTAAACAATAAGGAGATCATTACCACCCATCAACAAAAATAGAATGGACAATATGTGTCCAGTCTTTAACTTGGCATTAAGTCAGTGATTAGAAATAAAAACGCGTCTGTAATCCCAACTACTCGGAAGGCTGAGCCCGGAGGATCGCTTGAGTCCAGGAGTTCTGGGCTGCAGTGCAGTATACCAATCGGGTGTCCGCACTAAATTCAGCATCAATATGGTGACCTCCGGGAAGCGGGGGGAACAACAGGTGGCCTAAGGAGGGGTGAACAGGCCCAGGTCAGAAACAAAAACCAAGTTTGATACCATGAGTGAAGAAAATTATGTACTTTCAAAATTATTAAAAAGTAGGAGTTCCAGGAAGATGGCTGAGGAGAAGCTGGAATCTGAACAAGCTCTCGCATAGAAAGCAGTTTTAGAGTTCCAGTGAACAGTCCTAAGCAAGAGAATCACACCAAGTGTGCCATCACAGGACAGAGAGTTAGACAAGAGAGGGGAAGCCAAGACAAGAGACACATCTGAGCGCCTGCCAGCAGCCGCGGCGGCG
>NW_012267349.1:5766801-5789230 GCF_000151885.1 Dipodomys ordii
TATAAGATTATCTCTTTGTTGCTTTGTATGTCCCTCCCCCACAGTATAACCCCTGCTTTCACTATATTTGATGTCAGTATAACTTGTGGAGGGGATGGGAAAAACCAGTTGTTTAAGGATACAGGTGGACCTGTTGCAACAATGAGAAGTACAAGTTGTCATGTCCAAAACGAGCTTTACAACGTCGGTTGGGGCGGGGGGGAGGCGGGGACGGGGAAGGATGGAGAAGGATTGGGATTTGCGGGGTGGGGGAGGCTAGGAAGGGATGTGAAGGGTAAACAAAAGGAGGAGGCTGCAATGTTTGGTAAGAAATGTACGCATTATCCTGCCCATGTAATTGTTAGTCCTCTGTACAGCATGTTCACAAATAAAATTAAATTAAATTAAGAAAAGAAGAAAGTGAACTTTACAACTTGGGGGGAGGGAAAGGAGTTGCGGGGGGGTGGAGGAAAGGGATGGTAGGGGAAAAACACAGGAGGAGGTAACAATGCTGGATAGGAAATGTACTCATTACCTTACTCATGTAACTGTAATATTTTTACAATAAAAAACAAAAAAGAAAAAAAAATATTAAAAAGTATAACTATGATCTGCACAAAAACAATTCCAAGGGCAAAATGCCATTGTACTGAATTGATAGTCCTGGGCCCTTTCCCTTGAAGGACACATCCAACACTTATTTTCAAGTATTATTTATGCCTTTTTTTATTCTTATTGGTAAGTATACAAAACACATTTCTAATGTGTTATGATGGAATGTTAATTTATGAAGCCCTTAAAAGTCTTTCAACTTCTATAAAACTGGTTTTCAAACAGGCATAAGCATAATTTTTTCTGACTTGCTCTAGTTGTCATGTAAAGTGTCAACTTTTTCCTGCCATATTCACAACATACAATCTACTGTTTTCTCTCATATGTGAATTGATTTTTATAAATTGACACATTGCAGACATCCAACATTGTAAATGCATTTGAGAAGAGGAAAGAAAATGTGTGTGGGTATGCCAAGGCAGCTCTGCTAACATCTGAGCCCAAGAGAGACAAAAAAATACCTACAATGAATTTGTAAATCAAAGGGTTGATGTTTCCAAGCAAGAGACCAATGGGTGAATCAACCTCTACCCTTTCAGGGGTAGGGAATGTCTGGTCTGCTGGATCTATAAGGCTATTTGAGCAACCATTTGGTATGTGAAGATACAGACAGGTCTTTTTCTTTCCTACTCTCAGCAATTGGCCTATATTTATGATTGTGTATGACCATGAATGATGTTATACATATGAAAATGATCCTTCAGAGAAAAATAGATTCACCCACCCCAGCAAAGGTGTGCTATTTTGTTCCAGAAAAATGAATAATGTATACAGATTATAAATTTCATACAAGTGCACATCTAAGTCACTTATATTGCTACTTTGAAGTGGCTTCTCCCCTGTACTCTGTGTGCACTGTGCACTGTCCCCATAAGACACCTTGAGGCCAACCTTTGCTGTCAGGTTTTAAGAAATTCAGCTGCTTCATATTTTCTGTAGCTCACTGCCATGTCTGCCTCCTGGCAGCTGTCAAATAGTTACCTGTGGGTGAGGTTTGGGCTAGAGGTCAAGCAATATAAACTTTGCAAAGCGAGACATCTCTAGTGATGTCTTTTGTGCATTGTATTTGCCCTTTGCCTTTTTTTCTTTTACTGTGCAATTGTTCCTTTTCTTTGAAAGAAAGGCTTTGTGCTGCTGAGAAGATACTGAGTGATCTATAGCTGGAAGGAACAGGCAGATTTTTGATGAAACCTAAAATTTTAGCTAGACCTTTTCCCCTGCTACTTGGCACCAAATTTATATACTTCCTAACTGCTAGAAAAAAAAAGATGTCCTCACAGAGAAATTGAGTAATCTATATTTAGTGCTATTAACCTTTCTTCTTGCTGATGATTAGAAAGAACCAAATAACAGACATGGTTTAAAAACACCAAAGTTCCCTGAACAGACTAAACTGGATTAAGTGTAAAGAAAGCATTAGTTTGCCAACTTATAAAGAAAATGTGTGCGAGTATGCCAAGGTAGCACAAAAACTTTCTTTCAAAGAAAAGAAACAAGTGCACAGTTAAACAAAAAGCCAAAGGACATATAGAATGCACAAAAGACAGCACTAGAGATGTCTCACTTTTGCAAAGGTTATATTGCTTAACCTCTACCCAAAACCTCACCCACAGCTACAATACACTCCTCGGCTTTCCAAGAAATTGGGGGAATAAATCAGTTCTGTGGCTGTGGACAGTGAAAGGGGAGTGGACAGCCCTAGATGTTATGATGAACACAGGAGCTGCTTCTGACAGGAGCTGTATACTTATCTTTTTTAGGCTGTCTGTACTTGTGTTAATGAGTAGAGTACTCAGAATTCTATATTTTTCACTGAAAAAGGTGCTGAGCAGGGGTTACACATACAGAAGTAAGGCAATTAGCACATTTGTTTTTAATCATTACCTCATTATCTCCCACATACCCCTTCCAAATCCCCTCCCTCCAAATGGCAATGTTCATATCCAACATAGTGTCAAGTGAGTATCCATGTTGCTTTGGTTCACCCTTTGTGCTGCTGTTTCTGCAAGTCCCTTTTCTTTCCACATACTGAATAATCTTATATTCAAAACATGAGGAACAAAAAAACTATTATTAATTAAGATAAAAATAAAACAATAGAAAAACAAACTACCTACAGGGTCTAATAAAAACCTCTTTTTTCCATATATTGGGGTTCATGTTAATACATTTCCTTATATATGGTCCTATGCTCTAAGCAGTTGGGTTATTGAGTATCAATAAGAGTTAAGAGTATCATATGTTAAGAGTGTCATAGACATATTCTAGTTCTTAGATTTTCTTGATCCATTCATCTTCTGAGGGGCATCTGGGTTGTTTCCATATCTTAGCTATGGTCAATAATGCTTCAGTGAACATTGGTGTGCTGGTAGCTTTAGCATGGCCTTGTTTGTGGTCATTTGGGTAAATTTCCAGAAGTGGGATTGCTGAGTCATAGGGGAGCTTGGTGTTTAGTCTTTTGAGGAACCAACACTGCTTTCCAGATTTGTTGAACAAGTTTCTACTTCAATTGACAGTGTAGTAGTGTTCCCCTTGAGGGCCTCCACATTCTGAGTGCTCTAGTTTGCCATTTGCGTCCTAAGCTCCATACACTCCTCAGCTTTCCAAGAAGTCGAGGAGGGGGTGGGATAGATCAGTTCTGTGGCTGTGGACAGTAAAGGGGGGAGAGACAGCCCTAGATTCTAGAATGAACACAGGAGCTACTTCTGACAAGAGCTGCATATTTATCTTTTTAGGGATGTCTGGCCTTGTGTTAATGTCAGAGTTTTAAAACATTTGTTTTAAAGCCCCCAAATTCTGTGCTCTGCTTTGTCATTTGCATCGTTTGCCATTTGCATACCTTCTAGACAGTAGTAGCTTTGGATTGAGTCTTAACTGTAGATGTTAATCTAAATGGATAATAGGAATTCAGTTTAGAGCAATAGATGACAAAGGCCTACAGTTGAGAGCAAATATGGTAAAGAGATGATTCAGTACATCTTCATGCTTATATGTTAGATATTTGCTTATTGTTAACATACACATCTTAGTCTGGTCATGCTGCTAGAACAGAATACCATGGATACCATGACTTAAACAGTCAGCTTTTATCTCTCACAGGTCTCGAGATTGAAAAGTTCAAAGTCATGGTGCTGACAGACTCATTGTCTGGATGTAGAATAGAGGACTGCTTTTTGCTTCATTGATGACAACCATCTTCTTATTTTATTTTATTGTCAAAATACCGTACATAGGGGTTACAATTACATGTACAAGGTAATGAGTACATTTCTTATCAAGCATTGTTGCCTCCTCCTTTGTTTCCCCTTCCCATCCTTTCCCATCTCCCTGCCCACTCAGCCCCTCTCCCCACACCAGCCCCTCTTCCCTCCCCACTACTATCTTCTTAAAGTAGCTTCACATGATAGAAGGGCAGAGGAAAGTCTTTAGAGTCTCTTTTATGCAGCCATCAATTCAATTCATAAGGTTCTTCCCTCATATTAATTGGGGGATAGGATTTCAACTTATGAACTTTTAAGGAGAAATTATAATGCTTTGCAAAGCATCATAAAATCCTATTTTCAAATGTCTGACCACTCAGGTAAGAAGCCAGTTCAGGAGTTGGGGCAACACTGGCTATCTGTGCATACTTGTATGACACTCATTCCTCAGGACATTTATTCGATATTTCTGCCCATATGTCTTCAGTTACTTGGTAACTGAGTCTATTCCATCTAAATTCATCAGAAACTATCAGTAAAATTGCATTAGTAGGATTTAAGAGTTTATGTTATTCTCTTTTAAATGTCCCAATATTTTAGATACATGTTATAGTAAAAAAATCTAAATAACAGAAAATCTTCCCATTCAACTGTCCCAGAACAAAATCATTGCATCCTGACTTGCTGCCTAAATCCACATTGTCTCATCATGAACAATACCCTGAATGTTGAAGTTCCTTTGGCTGTTCACCTGTTCTTCAAGGTCTTAAAGAGCCTCAGAACTTTTGCTGCTATTTTGTAGCTTTATTGCCAATGATAGGTTTCAGCTCTGAGTACTTACCTGGCAACATCATGGAATAATAGTAACATTTTTTTCTTTAGCCACAGGAAAAAAATATAGGAGTTTTTTCTTCCTTTCTGGCCTGTTTTAAAGGTTCTAAAAATTATTTCTACTTAGTGGAGAAAAAAGGAAAACTATTTGAAGGTATTTGGGCTTAAGGCCAGAGACTCTCATTAGACACAAATGAAGAAAATGACAATATATTTGTGTACAAGAGAGTCCAAAATATGACTTCAGTTTTCAAACATATATAAAATCAGAATTAAGAGCTTTCATTGAACCAAGACTAAGGGAAGTGAAAATTTTCCAAGCTCAGCCTCATTTAATTCTGAGAAAACACCTCCTGATAGATGATATCTTGTCTGGTTCATATTCCATCTGGTGTTCATTAATTACTGAGAGCATTAATGATGACACAAAAACCATTTTGCAAAACAATAAAGTGGAAGAAGTTCTACAGAATATTTAATGCTCTTGGAGCTCATTTTATTCACCAGTTTTGAACAGGTGGGCCCATTATGCTTTTTGCTATTTGTCTCATATGACTGACTTTCACTCTCACAACTTTCACAATTTCATGCTAAGTGACAAAAAAGGTGCTTAATTAAACCTGTGTTTGGTAATTAGAGAGTCTTCACAAGCAAGTGCAGATGGAGCAAATGTAATTGGATGGAGAAGCATGGCAATCTAGTGCGCCTTCATACAGAAGTCAAAGTATAGGTGCGAGTGCAACATTAGAAGAGGATCATAGTAGTATCCCAATGATAGACGTTTTTCTTAATTTCCTCTCCTAAAATGGAATGATTTTGAACTTGATAGATTCACACATAACTCTAGAAAAGTTGGAAAAACATATGTTCCTAAAAGTAAAGCTATTAGCGTGGAGCTTATATACTTCAGTTTGTTTAGGGCAGTCTTAGTTAATGCCTTATAGCTGTTGGTTTCCACTTATGACCCCTTGGTTTTAACATTCAGCACTGTAGTTAAAGTATCATAGGACACATGCCTCCTCCCTTTAAAGATTTTCTATAGGCTCAACAGAAAAGCAACTGAGCACATGTGGCTGGTTAGGCCCCAGGATTAAACAGTGAGAGAGGGAAAGCAAAGAACAAGTGGTTCTAGTTTCTATCTCCCTGGACTATGCTCTAGTTGATTTTCAATTTCTCAGCACCTCTGAGCCCCAGTTAACCATAGTGGTAACTGGCTTGATGTATATCTATTACTGGCTTACCTACTTTGCTTGACTTAGTTCCGTATGCTCCTTCTGAGTTTTCTAGGATAATCTGAAAGACAAGGCGTGTTCTTAAAATCTTGTCTTTGAATCTGTCTCTGAGGGAAAAACACTTGGCTCTTGTGGCACAGGTTTCCACTGTCATCACCTTGCATCTGACAGTATATTGGTCAACTTGCTTTGTCAAACCAAGAGTGTCTTTACTAGTATGTTTGAGATTTATACTAGGACCTCAGGATTCACAGCATCTCTTAAACCCAAGAGTCTGACTGAAATAACACAAGTGCCAGTCAGAGTATCCAGTAAGAGTCAGGTAGCCAGCACCACATCCATGTTTGAAGACATTCAGAGACTGACACTGGACCTTCATAAAATCTACCATAGATGTCATAGAAAAAAATGATATGGAAAAGATTTCTCCTTCTTTGCAACACAAATTTATCTGATGTAAAACAATCCTAGAAGTCACCTAAGTTAGAATTTCTCATGATAAGAGAAAACAGTTATAGCACCCAAGAGCTCAAAGTCTAAAGGGAAAAGTTAGAAGAAGTACATGTCCTAATTATATACAAAGTTCTACACATTAGTTTTTTCCACCAAAAATCACATTTTTTACAGAAAAAAATGTTATGGCAGCATACAAAATGTTGCCCACCTGACAAGCTTGTAAGAAACTCAGTGCCCAGTATTGTACTGGGGGTTTGTTACACAGAACTTAATTCTAGGATAAATTAAAGTTCCTACTCTTGAAAGATGATATGAAATTCAGCACTAATCATGCATGTACAAGACAGTTTAAATATAGTCATCCCCTTACAATAAGCTTATTAAAATATAACTGATAAAAAATGTTTTGCCACCTTAATGTGTGCAATTTGATAAAATTGTACATTTGCATATATCTATGAAGCCATCACTACAATGAGGGTAGCAGACATATCTATTACCTTAAAAACTTCCTGTATCCTTTTCTGATACCTTATGGCTACTTGGATTTTTTGCCTCTTTGGTATATACATAAACTATTGCTTTGCTATACACCAGCAACAATCAACAAGCAAGTTGAGAAGTCAGGAAAATAATCTCATTCACAATAGCCTCAAAAAATTCATAGAAGTGAATTTAACTAAAAGGTGTAAAAATGCTGGACAATAAAATCTATAAAACATTGAAGAAAGAAATCAAAGAAAACATTAGATGATGGAAAGCTCTCCAATGTGATCAATCAATAGAATCAGTATTGTGGAAATGATTATATGACTGAAAGTAATTTACATACTCCAAGAAATACCCATCAACATTCTAGTCATATTTTTCACAGAAACAGAAAAATAAGTCAATCCTAAACAAGGGAAGCAGGAATACTGCAAATAGCAAAAGCAATCATTAGCATATTATATAATATCTGAACTCAAATTATTCTACAGGGCCATAGTAACAAAAATGGCATGGTCCTGGCCTAAAAAAGACACATAAACTAAAGGAATGGAATAGAACAGCCAAAAATAAGCTCATCGAGTTATAGTCAGCTGATTTCTGACAAGGTTGTCAAAATATACATTGTAGAAATAACAGCCTCTTCAATGAATGGTGTTGGAAAACTAGATAGCTACATGTCAAAGACAGGCATTAGATTCTTGTTTCTTGCCCACTATAACTCAAAGTAGATTAATATAACTTAGGAAATAAATAGGATTGTATCAAACTAAAATACTTTTATACAGCACAGGAAGCAGTCACTGGACTATTCATTTAACAAGGAATTAATAACTAAAACACATAAGGAGCTTAAACTAAGCTTTAAAAGGACAAACAATACAATTAGTAAATAGGAAAAAATTGGACATAATTTTCAAAAAACATAAAAATGGTTATTTAATACATGAAAAAATGTGTAATATCCCCAATTATTAATCAAATGCAAATCAAAGCTACACCAAGATTCAATTTCACTAGTCATAATGACAACTATCAAAAACACAATCAAAAAATGCTTCTGAAGGTTCAAGGAAGCTGGATGCTGGTGGCTCCTGTCTTTAATCCTAGCTACTCAGCAGGAGGTTGAGATCTGAGAATCAAAAGCCAGCCTGGGCAGGATTTGTTAGATCCTTATCTCCAATTAATCACCAGAAAACTGGAAGTGGCACTGTTAATGAAAGTGGTAGAGCACTAGCCTTGAGCAAAAAAAGCTCAGGGACAGGCCCAGGCCGAGAGTTCAAGCCCAACAACTGGGAAAAAAAAGAGTTTTAAGAATGTTAGTGGGAATGTAAATGAGAGTAGCCAGTAGTGAAATTAGTACAAGGGATCCTGAAGAAATTAAAATTTGAATTATAATATGGTCTGCTGATACCACTCCTGAATGTACCTGTATCCAAGAGAATGCATATATGGATACAAAAGAGGCACTTGAACTACCATATTCGTTGCTGTACTATTCATAACAGCCAAGTTACAGAATCAGACTACATGCCCTTCATGGATAAATGAGTAAAGAAAAATTGAATAATAAGGAATGGTTCTCTTCACTCCAATTTCCTGAATTCTCTTCACTCCAATTTCCTGTGTGAGGAGGGATATATTTCTCCTCTTTTTGGGTTCTCCCTATATTTTTCCATTATACTAAAATAAATTCATGCCAAAAGGCAGGAAAATGGATGGGACTTGTCATAATTATTCTAAATAAAATAAGCCAGCCTCAGAAGGAAAAATGTTGCATGTTTTTTCTCATATGTGAAATCTAGACCTGAAATGTGTGTGCATGTGCACGTGTAAGTGTGTTACATGAGCATAATTCTGAGACTGTTGTTAGGATTAGGAGAAGGGAGAGAGATCAAGAGATTGATATTAGAAATACTATCTAAGTACATTGTGTGCAGTTATGAAGATGATGCAATGAAACTGGAGAAGAGGTATTTAAGTATATTGTTATACAACAGAAAACCAACATATACATCATATAATATTGTTGACTATGGTACTATGCTGTAGACAGATTTGTGGACCTAGAATTTCATCTTGCATAACTGTACCTGTACCAGTTAAATAATAGCTCTTCATTTTCCCTCTCTTTTGCCTCTGGTAACCACATTCTACTCTTGAGTCTGATTACTCATATAAAAGAGTAATCAATTAAGTAATAAATAAATGACATCTCATATAAATGGAATTATGGAGTGTTCATCAGTGTGTGGCTTATTTTACTTACTCCATGTAAATTTATATATTATATAATAATGCTTCCATTTTTGGCACTGCAATTTGAACTCATGGCCTTGTGGTTGTTAGCCTGTCCCTCTACCCACTTGACTCATGACTCCACTGACGATTTTTTGCTGGTTAATTTGGAGATGGTGTCAAACATGATCCACTAGACTTCAGCCTTCTGAGTAACCAGGATTATAGGCATGAGTCTCCAGCACCTGGTGAATTTCCTTTGTCCATTAATCTTTTAATAGACATTGACATGTTCTTTTTAGTTTGGATATAGTGTATAATGCTGCAATAAAGATAGAAATATAAATGTTCCTCTGTAATCCTGATTCTTGTGGTCAATTCAGAAATCTTAGTAACTCTTTTCACATCCAAGGTCCCAGATGCCAACTAGGAACAGTCATTGCTAAGAATAAGCAATCATGTCTAGCTTTTAGTACATTTATGTGCAATGGAAAAATGTCAGGTACTGTTTCTATGTATAAATGTATACAGAAACAAGTATCACTATTGAATTATTTGAGGAGTTATTAATAATGATAAAAAGCAGTGTTTACACAAGGTAGAATAAACTAGTCTGCCATGGGTTGAGTCATAGGAGTGGTTTATAAAGTAGAAGTGAGGCCAGGTGCCAGAAGTTCACCTCTGTAATCCTAGCTATTCAAAAGGCTGAGATCTGAGGATCACAAGTCAAAGCCAGCCTGGGCAAAAATGTTTGTGAGCCTATTATCTCCAATTAACTATCAAACAAGTCAGGAAATGGAGCTATGACTCAAGTGGTAGAATGATGTACTTGAGCAAAAGAGCTCAGGGATAGTGCTGAAGTTCTGACTTCAAGTCCTAGGTCCAGGACTGAGGATGTAGGGATAGAGGGGGATAAAGAGAAGTGAGTCAATTTAGAAAAACTTATCAAGAAGATTTCATTTCATTATTGAGCACAATGAACATAGTAGGCAGTGGTAAAAGGAGGTGATGATTGTTTTGCTTTTAAACATGATCTTCTGGAACATGTTAAAAACCTAAGAAACTAAAATTGCCACAGAAATAAAAGAGGTTGAAAGAATTAATGAAGATAATCAAAGAAAGAGAGTCTTGAAGATTTCCCTCTAACACACCAGAGAGAAGGAAGGTGGGGGTTGAATTTCATTCCGACTGAATGCCAGCAAAATAACTGCATTCACGGGCACAAGAATGTGACAATTTCAAAATCAATTATTGTAAATGAGGGAAACCTTGGTACCTATATTTGAGTCTGGCTTATTTCACTTACTCTGATTTTTCTAAGTCTTTCCATTTCCTAATAAATGGGGTGGTGTCATTCTGGAAGCATAGAATGCTTGATTTTGGTACCCTGTATCTTGTATATACATTTGTCTAATTTGTGGGGGAGGGGAAAAACAAAATGCTGAAACAAGGACACAGGATGACCCACTGCAACAATGAGACTCAAAATACCTATGTTGGAAATGAACTTTACAAATTTGGCAGGGGGAGGATGAGGGAGGTAGGGGAGGGAAGGGATAGTGGGAGAATAATAAGGGAAGGGGTAACAATGCCCAACAAGAAATGTACTCATTACTTACTCATGTAACTATAACCCCTCTGTACAGCATCTTTACAATAAAATAAAATTTTTAAAAAAAGAATGTGACAATTTCATAGCAAGAAGGTAAAGTGATTTCATCCTGGCAGCATTTGTTTCCACAAAGAAATGGGAGGCTAAATTTTCTTGTGTGAGTTCTGTAAATGCAACAGTTGGGGGTAGTAAAAAAAGTGAGAACTGACTAAAGACACTTGAAACAATTGACATTGCGCTTAGAGTTGGTGGCAAATTTATAACTGAAATAGATGCCCAGCTGGATGCTTTCTTCATAGAAAATTGAGAAGAAACTTGTTGGTGTCAATCATAGACACTCTGGAGTTTAGCTAAGGATACCATATGATCATGACTTGGTAGGGGATTCAGTTTTCCTAGCTGTGTCTTATTGAATGGATAGAGAATTCAGTTCTGTTCAACTGCTATTTATCAAACACTACTGTTTTCCAAATACGTGTTCTAGCTGGTGGAGATGGGAGCATAGAGGTTAACTACATTATATTGTAAGATAAAATGTCTCATTAATCACACATACAGCAAGAGTAACACATGTTAAATCATAAATGTTTATTATTTGCTTTCCCACAGGAAATTTACCTTCTTTAGAGATAGCATGATACTTCATTGTGGTTCATTTTTTGGCTAAAAATATCCAGCCTGATGCAATTCAAGATTGATTTTCAAACTTCTCTTACTTCACTAATTAGTTATTTCCTTACTTGATAGTCATTCAAATTTCATGTGTTGGTTTATAATTGATCATTCATATTATAGAAGCAATGCTGGAAAACTCTATTTCCTCTATTTTAATAAAGCAGAGCTCCAATGTGTTGTGTGGATGACACATAGCTCAGTATATAGAGGACAGATCCAACCTACATTGGATAATAAGAATCTCGACTCTGCAGAAAAGGAAATGCCACAATACTTTGGCATCCTGGACTGATAAGAGAACAAAGCGTTATTTTGTACATTCATTTTATGGTGATTTTTGTTCTTGCATATGTAGGCACACTCTGATGAAAGCCTTTCCATTCTGAACTAGGGAAAGCCTTAAGTATAAAAATAAATCGAGAATTTTACTGTGGAGTTTCACTTATATTTCTCCTTCAATTTCATCAATTACAGAAGAAAGCATTCTAGAGCCTGATATACAAAAATTCATATAAGAGACATAAATACATCCAAAATGACACTATATTTATCCATGTCACTGACATCTGAGAGAGTGGAATATGGCAAAGTCATCTCATTGACTTTAATAAATATGTACTTAATACAGCAACTCTTTAGTACTACGGTAAACCAGGAACTAGAGTACATTCTATATAGAAGAGGCAAATGAACTGCAGTGCAGTCCCACTTCCCGGATCGTTATAGTCTTCTTGAGGAAAAGGAAATATATGCATGACAATTTAAGAGGAGTGTAAAATGACATCAATAAAATCCTAAATGTGTAGCATAAAAGAGCTCAGGGAAAAATTACCAGGGGATGTAGCCTCCAGTGGCTGCTTCAAGAAGCTGGAGATGCAGAGGTAAGCTCTAGAACAAACCCTGGTCTCATCCTCTCCCATCCACTCAATGTGGAACTACTGAACTAGGCACACAGTCTACTTTGATATTGACATTGCCCCTGACTGAAAAGTTTAGATTTCCCCTGCCCAACCCACCAAAGAGTTTTAACCACCCTGTTCCAGTCCAAAAGTTAAAAGAAAATATGCCCCATTTACAAGTTTTTATTATGATTTGAACATGAAATGTCCACAGAGGTTCATGTACTAAGCGCATTGTCACCAGCAGGTAGTACTATGTGTGGGAGGTGCTAGAGCTTTGTGGGTGTGTCTACATGGAGAGAGTAGGTCAATGGAAGCATATTATTAGGGTTTTATGTTACCTTTACCCTTTCCCGTATCCCTGTCTCTGCTTTGTATGCACTATGATTTAAAATGATGTTGCATGATAATGCCTCCTGATGTCCTACCTTACCATAGTCTCAGAAACAATAAAACCATAGACTATGGACTGTAGCCTCTGAAACAGAGCCAGAATAAATCCTTCCTTGTAAGTCATTGACATCAAGCAATATGTCACAACAATGAAAAGATCGCTAATATAGAAAAATGGTGCAGAAGCGCATTCACTGTTGTTGCTGAGCTTGCCTGTGTGTTCCTTAAACCCTTTGAACTATTTTGCAGGAAGAATTCATAACAGTTTGTAGATACTTACTAGAGAAAACCTAAATTGGTGATGCGAGGGCAGCTTAGAAGACCAGAATAAGGATAGAAATGCAGATGGTAAAGATGGTGCTCGATAATGTTTCAGTGGAATCTACAGGGACTCTACAAAGAATCCGCAGGAATTGGACTAGAGAGTATTGGGCAACATTCCAGCAAAGCACTTGTCTATACATTTTCTGTGTCTTAAACCTTTGTTGGGGCTAAGTTTAAAGACGATTTGGTTGGAGACATTTCAAGGCAGATCAAGGCAGATCAACGTACAGGCAAAAGGATGGTGATGGTTGGATCCTTTTAGTTAAGTATATAATGAAAGCTGTGAAAAACAAAGCAGGGCAGGAACACTTGAAAAAAATTCAAATTAATCAGAAAATTCCAAGTACTGTTTGACCGATGAAGGTGAGATTTCTGACTGAATGGATTAAAAAGAAGCCAAATACTTTAGGAGAACAGGAGTGCCATGTCCAGCAGGAAAGATGCCTTGTGGATGTCTCAGGAATTGGCCACACCCATCTTCCAACACACACCAATTATAGGTTCAAGGGTAGAAAAATAGTAACTCATGTAAGAGTTTCCCTTGAGAGGAGCATCTCAGGGACATCCTGGTTACTGGAAAATTGTTACTGGAAAATTGTTTCCCCAGATTCATTTCATCACACTGAACTTCTTAGATACATTATGGAAGTCAGTATGGAAGTAGTCCAAAGAGGTCCAACTGCCTTTCGCGCTGGCAGAAGACTATAATGTTGTCCACCAGGTGCTGGTTTCTCAGGCATGGAAAATCTCAAAGAAGCTACGCTTTGGGTGTCACTGTCAGGGGTTAGATAGGCAGCCCCTGAGAGGGTAATATATGAAGCTCTAAGAGTGAAGCCTAAGCTGTAATGGAGCTACATCGAGAGGTGTTGCAGAAAGCTACAGGGAAGATTGGAGTCAGTTCAAGAAAGACATGGTATGGTCAGACTATAGGACCCCGTTGGAGCACATATCGTGATTCCATGTGCCTCCAATGTGAAACATAGTCTATATAATTTAGTATTTTCCCTGCTGAGTTTTGGGCTTGCCTTGGTCCCATCTGTCCTTCCTGCCAAGCATTTTATGTGAAAAATTCATTTGACTATTATAATTGCTCTAAGAAATGGAGACATACAAATGTTTGGGAAAAAACTAACACTTAGAGATATTAGGTACACTCATGCATTGCACTAAGACTTGATCAATAATAGGCCACATATACCATGGTGGTTCTGGAAGCTTATAATATAGTTGAAAAATTACAATCATATATGATATTGAATATAGAACTAAAAATGTAGTGTAATCTATCACTCACATGCTTGTGGTCCTACTGGTAAAAATATGACTATTACACTTCGTGTGTGATATATAAATTGCATATTACTTGATAAGGATAACAAATGACAATCTCTGCTGTTTCATTCACCCTATAAAATATTTCCCTCCATACTCCACCCTTCTTTTAAAACTGGTTATTGGTTCTTATTCTCCTAAAAATTATTTTTGTTCCAGTCCTGGGCTTGAACTCAGGGTCTGGGCACTATCTTTGGGCATTTGTACTCAAGGCTAAGCCATCTGTGTAGCAAGAAATATAGGCATGAGCCATTAGCACCCAGCTAAACTTTAAATTTTTAATATGCCAAAATATGTCTTTTAATGGTCCACTATCACTCACATATTAAGTAGATGAGCTATGATGTCACAAGTGAGTCTAGTCTAAGCATATTTTATCATGTCACAATTTGAGGAGGCTCCTTATCTGCATTGATAAGATAGTATTTTATGAAAGGACTAAATGCTATCCCCCATCTTATTATATGCCAACAGTGTATAGGATAAGCTGTTGCAAGAATATCCCTTCCATGGAGAACTATTTTTGAAAAATTCAATGAGATAGAATCCCAAAAGGCTACAGCTTCCGTGGCCTTTGGATACCTTAGCAAGTCTTGGTAAGTGAGTTGAAAACTTAAAGTCCAGGAACACTAGTTCTGTAAGATTTTTTTAGCTATTTTTTTCTTTTTGTTTTGGTTATACTATTCCCCATCATCAGAAAGACCAAGTGGATCCACCCTTTGGGAAGAAAGAATGCTAAAGAACAAGGATATTTAGTCAACATTACATAAGAGGAGGTCACCCTCTTGTGTGTGAGAACCTTTTTCCCAGTCAGGCCTTTAAGGCCTGCTGTGGCACCTACAGGGTTAGCCTTAATCTTAGCTAACCATAGAGGGGGAGCTCTTAGCACCCAGGGAAAGGCTGAATAATGCTCATGGACCCCTTGTCTTTGAAAGAACACACGCTCAGTCATATTTTATCTCTTACTTGCTTATTCTTTTGAGAAGGCCATTTCCTGCACATTTTAGTAAAAAAGGTCAGTATTTTTCCCAGGAGTCCCAAAGCCCTAAATTTTCTTATCTCCTATTGTATGAAGTTTGTGGACTCCACAATGTGCTCACCTGTTCTCTTAATAGTCCACATTCTTCTGGCTTTGCTCTTTTACTTAGGAAGTATTCTTGAGGATTTGCAATGAGAGAATCCACCCAAGGTCCCTGTCCTTCTTTTGTAGGGATACAGGTGAGAATGGAGAGAGATTGGCCCTTGAAATAGGATTTGGAAGAATTGAAAGCAATTCTGTATCACTGTTTTATATGAATGGATCTCCAATTTTGCTGCACATTGCAATCACCTGGCCATCTCTAAGAAATCAGCCTGAATATTTCCCACTCCCAGACAATCAGATTAAAGAAGGATGGAACAGTCATTGGAATTTTGCAAAGTTCCCTGGGCAGTTCTGAGAGTTAGCAAAGTTTGAGTACTATGAGGATACGTTACGCTTGGCTCCCCAGGAAATTACAGTGACATTTTGAATAGGCTGATAAATTTTCAAATGCTTTACAACTGAAGCTTGTTCTGGTGAAAATATTTAATAATAGTAGCAGCAGCCTCATTGAGTGCTCAATAGGTAACAATTGTTTCACACCCACTGATTCTCTTAACAACCACCAGGTAGATATTATTCTTTCAGTTTTAAAAATGAGGACACAGAGAAATCTCAAAAATCTTAAAATGCATGGTATAAATTTACATGATGATTAAGAATTGGGGGTCAGGATCTGATCGTAAGGCTGACTCAAAACCAGCTGGTGTTATCCACTGCAGCAAATTTCCCTTGCCTGGGACATTTGTTCTAGATATTTAGGTTGTTTTAATAGTGCTATTTTGAGTTGGGAGTGGTTGATCTAATAATCACAGTCATTCATATTGTCCTACAGGATTTTTCTATTTGAAAATATCAGTTGTTACTATTTTTCTAGTGAGATATTATGCTTGTTTTTATGGCTTTCCAGATCCAGAGATCTCTTCATACAAGTAGTCTGAACAAGGATACAGGTTGACCCATTATAACAATGATATGTACAAGAAATTATGTTGAAAACAAACTTTACAACTTGCAGGTGGGGGAGGGAAGAATTGGGGAGATGGAGAGGGAAGGGATGGTAGGGGAAAAACAAAGGAGGGGGTAACAATGTTTGATAGGAAATGTACTCATTACCTTACTGTAACCCCTCTGTACAGTGTCTTTATGATAAAATATCCATATAAAAAGAATAATGAATAAACTCTTGAAAGAAAAAAAAGAAGTAGTCAATAGTCAGGCTTAGCCAGCTAGGATCTGAACTTAGATAAGATACAAGTATCAGGGTCCACATCAATGAGTTTGAAATAACAACAAAAGTCCTGTGAAGCAGGAGCTGAAGCATGCAAGAGAGAGGAGGCAGATGGAATCTGTTCATTTAGCAAGTTGATGAGGACTGGTATCACTGATGAAGATGAGTCTGATTGTAGAAGAAAGACTGTTCATTGGAAGGTCATGGCTGCAAATGAACTGGGCTTGAAGCAGGAGGAAAAATTCGATAGGAAGGAAATTTTGTTGACTTAGATTTTCTAGTCTTCACTAATTTTTGCATGAATAAGTTCATCCTAGAGACACCAAAAATGCTCTGATTCTAAGTAAAAAAAAGGTGACCAAGATTGTACAGCTGTTCTTACCAGCACAGAGTCCTCAAGCCTTAAATTTCTCAAAGTTAGGTCACTCAAAATTTGTATGAAGTATCAATACTGGAAATATATGTCAATATTTCCACTGTCATCTGTGGAATGATACATAAGGACCTAGTAAAGGAGAGTATGGTCTTTGGCTTAACTAACTCCATTCAATACTCTCCTTAGATTTTTTTGCCTTTTGAACCATTTTAATTTTTTCTCCTGAGTCTCCTTCCACTTGCTTGGGATGCCTGGAGGGACAGGATTCATGGTAATCATCTTGTGACAAGGCCTGAAACTGTATCCCAGACAACGAGTCCTGATGATGCCTGACTGACCTGGGAAGATGATCAAGAAAAGTTCATCTTTTCCAGGATGGCTCAATTACACACACCTCTCACTCCTTCTCCAATTCTTCTTTTCCTTAAACCTACAGTTAATGTCAATACCCTAAATGTGATCTTCGGGTCACTGAATCCATCTTCTTGACCTGGTTCATTTTATTACATTTTCTTTTCTTCTGATGTTTACCATTAGGTTTCTTTAATTGGCATGTTTTATCTAGCCACACTTTTGGGAGATTAGCATCTTCCTATCTCTGCCTTCTAAGCACCTGAAAATAAATATACATTTAAATTCAGAAAGGATATTTATTTTCAGTAGGATCGCACCATGAAAAATTGGCATCTAATGACTGAAAAGCTGTCTTCATATCTTGGGGTTCATTTTGTTAAGTATCATCTTATATGGTTGTATGTACATAGCTTTTGACCCCAAGATCTGGACACAAGAGGGTTTTTTTCTTTGTTGCTGTTGTTTTCAATATACTATGTGATTTTTTTTTTTATATTCTTCCCCCTGTGGTATAACCCTTGTTGTCACTGTATTTGATTCTGGTGCCTGCATCTTATATACACATTTTTCTAATTTGGGGAGGGGAAGGGAAATAACAAAATGCTGAAACAAGGATACAGGTTGACCCATTGTAATAATGAGACGTAGAAGACACTATGTCGAAGACAAACCTTATAATTTCAGGGTGTGAGGAAGTGGTGCCTTAGCTCAAGTGGTAGAGCACTAGCCTTGAGCACAAAGAGGCTCAGGGGCAGAGCCTAGGCACTGAGTTCAAGCCCCACAACTGGCAAAAAAAAATCCATAATAATACATTTGGGGCTGGGAAGGTGGCTCAGTGTTAGAGCGCTTGCCTTGCATGCCTGAGGCCCTGGGTTCGATTCCTCAGTACCACATAAGAAAAAAGAAAAAAGCCAGAAGTGGCTCTGTGGCTCAAGTGGTAGAGCGCTAGCCTTGAGCTGAAGAGCTGAGGGACAGCGCCCAGGCCCAGAGTTCAGAGTTCAGGCCCCACGACCGGACCCCCCCCAAATAATAATAATAATTTCAGGATGTGGGGGGAGGAGTTGGGGAGGTGAGGAGAGAAAGATAGTAGGTGAAAAACAAAGGAAGGGGTAACAATGCTCGATAGGAAATGGACTCATTACCTTACTCATGCAACTGTAGTAATCCCTCTGTACAGTAAATTTACAATAATTTTTTAAGCTGTCTTTTCAAAGTGGGGTGTTTTCAAGGTAGTAATCTAGGTCATCTGTGACTAGCTGTAATCTGGTTTATCATTACCTTAGACCATCAATTCCGGATCGCATACCATTGCCAGATTGTTACTTCACTGCAGAATAGTGATAGTCTCATGAAGGTAGTTTTAGTTCTTTATCTTCATGGTAAGTAGAGGAGAAAGGTTGAGTACAGCTCAGAAAGAAGGAAAAGAAACAAGATGGAGTAAGAAACAAAATTAGGTAAGCTAGGTTGAAATAAGGCACTGGTTCAACCAGTGCCATCTTGGCCACGTGGTAGATGATAGGGAATTGGGTTTAATTGGTGCCATCTTGTCTTCATGGTGGAAGAAGGTGAAGTCCCACCCCCAAGGTGATGAGCATGCCTGAATTCCTAGAGGCAGAAGCAGAGACTTGGATAATAGGTTACTGGACCTGTCAGTCCTGTGCCTTCAACCTGAGAGACTCTAGCGTTTCCTGTGACCCTGCCCCCTGACTCTGACCCTATTTAGGCCCAGACCCAGCTCAGGCACCATTACTCATGCTTCATGCATCCTGGCTCTCCTCTGGTCACCATGGCGTCCCAGTTCAGTGCTCCATTGGAGTTGATCTGGTTCGTTGGTGTTTTTTTTTTCTGCTCTTTATTTTCCTGTCCTACTCTCATGTCTTTCCAATAAAAACTCCTAATTCGACCTCTCAAACTGTCTTCTCTCTTACTGGCAATTGAATTTCTGTACAATAATAGTCTGGGCTTTTTTTCACATTTCCATTAGAAGCCAACATCATTCCTTTTCCTTGGGCCCAGGGCCAAAGATAGAGTCTAATTACTATTGGAAAAAGTAACAGCATTAATATCTTGGCTATTTCTTCATATATTATTACCTGGTTTAACAAATGACAGTTCCTTGCCTTTTCTGTGTTCAATCTTAACTCTAGAATAGAAGCATTAAAATGTTTTAGGATATTTAAAATATTTAATAATATACAGCAGGCTCCACATCACTTAAAATTAAAAACATTAAAGGTGATTAAATTTAATAATACATGTAAAAATGTTTTGAAAATTACAAAGTACTCAGTGCCTTAAAGGTATCATTATTTTAATTATGCAATTATACAGGAGCAGAGCCAACAGAATGACTCTCCTAACCTCCTGCTGCTCTCAAATCTGCATTTCTTAGACAAAATCCCATAGGTTTCCTCTCCTGGGATACTTGCAAGTCTCTATTTTGCATTTCCAAAATTGGACTCATCATTGACCTGCCAATAAGATCCTTCTCTTCCTACTTCTGTTGGCACTGTGGACAGAGTGGTCCTGTTTGTGTTTCTACAAGGAAGGACTGGGTGTGAATAAAAATAATGGTGTTGGAACAAACTGAAGGGAATGTGTGTGGAATCAGAATGTTATAGTATAAAATCTTGAGTGTGAGAAGAAAGCATAAACACATTGTGAAATTTTGAAAGGGTAATTGTAGCATACTTGGGAACCTAATTTTCTTGGTTCCGATCCCAGTTGAAGGTCCTCCAAGCTAGGGAACAAGCTACTAGATTGCACTGTGCCTCAGTAGCCTCATCTGTGAGAGATAGAAATAATAGTACTTACTTTAAAGGGCTGTGACATCAATGACAACATAGTTCAACTACTTTCAACATTTTGCTTCCTATCAATATTATCAAATTGATGCTGACTTGACAGTATGGATTGGTTAAACCTGGAGCCTAGTAAATCATTTGGAAGTGAAACAAGAGTGCTTACTTATTATAGAAGGTGGTGAAAATAAGAAAGTGAATTTGCTACTTGGGAATTGAGATCATTTTCTAGGCTGTCCAGTATCAAGAAATTGTTGGACTGAGTTCTATTGTTTAGAGAAGACAAAGCCTATACAGTCCCTTCTTGATTCTCTTTTCTACATCCAGAGTGATCACCTTTTCATGGATTTGACATTTTATGGGTGACTTTGAATACACTACAGTCTTCCCACCAGTGGAGCCAAATGCCTGGGGCCCTGGTCAGTAAAGCATAGACTCGGTGGACAAACACTTTCTAACTTGCTGTCTGCTTGCTTTGACTTTGTCATTATGATGAATGCTCGGGGTTAGACTTAAGGAAAATGCTTCTCAGACCAAAGTGTTCAACACATGGTAAATCTCAGATTAGTGCAATTCTTATTGGTGGACTTGAAATAACCAAAATAACACAATAACCACAAATAATTTCCTCTCTGTTTTCTGTATGTGCATTTTCTGTTGAGTCTCCTAAAAATTGGTTCAGTCTAAACTGGATGCTCCTAGATACCGGTTATTGTGCTGATACAGGAGAATCTCAGTGTCTTCCTGATTCCTTACCATCATAAACACGAAGCTGAAATTTATTCAATTTCCATGAATGATATATATATCAGCTGGACTGGACTGCCTTCCTCCTCAACCACTGGTTATATTCACCTTCAGAATTGCATGGCAAATATGGTGTGATAGGCTTTTTTATTGTAAAGGGGTTACAGTTATGTAAGCAGGGTAATGAGTACAATTCTTTTCAAACAGTGTTATCCCCTCCCTCATTTTTTCCTGCTTTCCCTTCCATGATAGACCTTACAGACTGCTGTTGTTTCCTTGTCAGAGCCTCTAGTGGAAATCACACAGGCTCAGCATCCCTGACAATTTAAGCTCATCCCTCCTCCTCATTGCCCATATTGTGCTTCTAATAACTGTTGATGCTCCCTTCAATACCTCTCTCTTTTTCAGCTTCTAAATAAAGGCTTTTCCACGATGAGTTGCTTTTCTAGCTTTAGTAAATGAGTTTTGGCTTCCTAAAACAAGACTTACCCAGTCCTATGATTTTCCTAGTGTTTGTTCCCAGAGGGAGATTGCCATGACGTTAATGAGGGTAAAGGTTGAGAATCACCAACTTCTAGGGGCCTAGGTCACATGTTACTGTGAATAAACCAAGGCAACTTTAAATTTTTTTTTATTATAAACATACTATACAGAGGGGTTACAGTTACAAGAGCAAGGTAATGAGTACATTTCCTGTTAAGCATTGTTGCCTCTTCCTTTGTTTTTCCCCTACCATCCCTTCCCTCTTTCCTCCACAACTACACTCCCCCCTGCCTAAATTGTAAAGTTAGTTTTCCAACATAGTGTTTTGTACATCTTATTGTTACAATGAGTGAACCTGTATCCCCCTCAGTAGATGAATGGATCAAAAAATGTGAAATATATATGGAATATATATATATATATATATATAGGAATTCTATGCCTCCATCCGAAAGAATGACATCACTCTTTGTTAGGAAATGGAAAGACTTGGAAAAAATTGTATCAGGTGTCATGGTTTCCCTTATTTTCAATAACTAGTATATGTCTGGGACAAGCAGAAAAGGTCAAAAGCTATGTACACATGAAAACAACCCCAAGATTGGGACACAAGTGGTTGTTTTCTTGCTTGGTATTGTTTCTAATGTATTTATAATGTACCATGTGATTTTTTTTATTTTTATGTTCCTCCCCCACAGTATAACCCCTATTTTCACTGTATTTAATGTCGGTGCCCTGCATCTTCTATATAGACTTCTCTAATTCGGGGAGGGGTAGAGGAAAAACAAAACAAAGGCAACATTTTAACCTATATAAATTAGACTTTCACATCTCTCTGCTTCTGTTTGCCCTTATTCGCATATCCCCTTGTGTGAAAAGATGACGGAATGGTGGCTTTGTTTTTTTTTTTGTTTTTTTACATTTTATTTGTGAACATACTGTACAGAGGGGTTACAATTACATGGGCAGGATAATGCGTACATTTCTTACCAAGCATTGCAGCCTCATCCTTTGGTTTACCCTTCACATCCCTTCCCAGCCTCCCCCCTCCCCCCCAATCCCAACCCTTCTCCTCCCCCCCCTT
>NW_012267349.1:5789280-5818625 GCF_000151885.1 Dipodomys ordii
ACCCCCCCCAACCGACGTTGTAAAGCTCATTTTGGACATGACAACTTATACTTCTCGTTGTTGCATCAGGTGGTGGCTTTGTTTTGAATAAGAATAAGGGCCTCTATCCTTTTTATTCATAGTTACATTGTGTTATTATACCATGTAACTGAATTTTGTGATGTTTCTAAAATCTGTCATCTTTTAATTGCAACGTATCATAGCATTTCCTCATTTAGAGAAAACATTGATTCTGTTCGAAATTTTTAAATTGTAGGAGAAGGAGAAGAGGGGAGAATGTAGTCAACAATTCAATGTATATCCTACAAAACTAAGAAAAGTGAGGGAAGGCATGGCTTGGGAGGGGTGGGTGAGAATGTTGTAACAGTGACATAGATCAAGCTGTATTGTCTTCATAAATGGCTTTGCTAAATGGCAACTCCTTTGTACAACCACTTAAGAATAAGAATAAAAATGGTACGTACACACTCACATTATATGTATTTCAAATTCTATAAAACAATAAAAGCATAATTTTTTGTTTTGTTTTGTAAATCTACTGGTTTGGAATCTTAATTCCTCCTTTCTAAACTACTCAACTTGTCCCCAAATTTCCCTAACCTTCACTGGTGTGTACTCATTTTTCATCAATACCTCATACTCAGATTTCACAACCTTCTGAGCATCTCCCAAATCTACCCTTCATTTTTTTTCACACAGCTTAATATGTACTTTATACAACACTTGTAATCTTTTACAAACAGAACCAGAAATTCACCAAATCTCTGCCCAAACTTCACATCTTCAGGATGAAGTTCAACAAAGTCCTTTATATGTGATTTCTTTTGGGTTTACCACAACACTCTTTGTCACATTGAATGTCTTGTAAATCCCAATATCTCTACCTGAAATTGGTTCAAAGATAAGTTATTATGAATTGGGCATTTCTTGTTTGTTCATACATGTAAAATGCAACAATGGATACATTTTTAAAGTCAGGGACTGTGTCAGTCTCATCCATGAAGTAAAGAGGGGTGGGCTTGTAGTGATAAAGGGCAAATACTACAGCCAGTGAGTGGAGCATTTTCTCTCCTGAGAGATTGAAGATCTTCTTACAACTTTTCTTAGGTGACTGAACACTGAGCTTGATTCAGTTTGGCATCCTCTCCTAGAGTAAGCATTTGGTAATTTTCCTTCCATTTCCTTGTTAGTATATAAAAACCTGTCATAAACTCATTAAGCCTTTGTTTTTGAAGATCTTCATATGCATGTTTAAAATGATCTCTTTTGAATGTAATTTTGTCCCATTCTGTTACTTGTTGCAAATATAGACTCTGCAAAGGACAAAAGTGGCCTGGCGTCTGCTTTGAACTCTAACACCCACCAGGTGGAAAGAGCAGCAAGCCACCCAGACCTGGAGAATTCCCACGGTGCAACTGATCAACTTACAATCTACCCTTCATTTTGAGTTTTCATCTCATTACATGACAAAATTAAACAAAGCAACATCACAGATAGTATTTTCAGTATGACACACATTGCCATTTTACCGTCTTTAATTCTTTCATCCACTAAGAGAGCAAGGCGTCTTAGAATCATTCTAAATGTCAAGAGGATACAGTGTGTATCTCACTCATTGTCCAGTTATTTCTGCAGCTCAAGTATTGATGGTACCCACCTCATAAGCAGCCAACTGCTTATATTATTACTTAACTATTTTGTAAACATACCTCTTGCTTCTTCATTCTTTCTCTATTCCAGTTAAAATATAGTAAGTTGGAAAACTGGACTAAGATTTTACATTTCCATTGAACCTTGGGTAAAGTCTATTGATTGCAGATAAATGTTTATAAATTGATGTTTTACAAAGTACTCAAGTAACTGGGCACCCATAGCTCATGTCTGTAGTTCTAGCTACTCAGGAGGCTGAGACCTGAAGATTGCAGTTAGAAGCCAGTCCAGACAGGAAAGTCTGACATTCTTATCTCTAATTAATGAACAAAAGCCAGAAGAGGGGCTGTGGCTCAGTTGGTAGAGTGCTAGTTATTAGCTAAAAGCTCAGTGACAGCATCCAGGCCCTCAGTTAAAGCCCCAGAACTATCATATACACACATATAAAAAATTACTCAAACAAAACTGAAAGTATTTCAAGAGAGACCTAATTTCCAATTCTAGGAGTTGGAAAACTAAAGGAATATGTCTTTGTATTAATACTTCAATGTTAGAATAGAAAGTAGATGTTTAAAAAATGCATATTAGAAACATTTGAGTTGACAATGTCAAGAAATACTGTCTAAAAATATTATTCACTAAGAAAAGAAATTCATATATGCCTTCATTCTGACAGTCAGTGTAGATGATTAGGCTCAGAAAGACTTCATAGTTTATAGAATATAGCTGAAAATTATACAGAGATTTTAAAATCAATTTCTGTCCTCCAATATAAAAACAGTAAGCTTTTTAAAACTAATGTAAGTATAATGAAGATATGAATTAAGAAATGTGTTTCAGATCAGGTTCTTATGTCAATGAGTTTTTAAAATCTCTTTTGATACCTATTTTTTCATATGTTATTTCATAGAATAGGTGGATTGATTATAAACTTCACATTCTTATTAGCCTTTTTCTATTTCTCCTCCATTCCTTCCCCTTCTCATCTCCTCTTTCTTTCATCATTAGTGTTTAAAGGGTGGAATGTTGAGTATCCATACTCAAATTGCAGGCGTTTACTCCCACAGAACAGGTTGAGAAAAGACCTTTAATATCTACCAGTGGTCACTCTTTTGGTCAGAGAATCTCAAGTTGTTGTTTTTCTTTTATAAAGTTATCTTCATTTATTATTCTTTAGAGAAAAGATAGGAAAGTTTATTGGAAAAGGAATACCTTTTCCAATGGACTGAAAGCTCGCAATTCTAGGGTGTGATGAAGATCAATGTTATTTTCTTAAACCAGTGTTTCAACTCTTTTCTTCTCTTTTTTCCTTCCTTCCTTCTTCCCTTTCACTCTCTACCTCCCTCCCTCCTCTCTCTTTCTTTCTTTCCTTCTTATGCCATCTTGGGGTTTGACCTCAGGGCCTAGGCACTCTTTGTGAGATTTTTTTTGCCCAAGGCTAATGTTCTACCATTTGAGCCATAGCTCTAGTTCCAGCTTTTGGGTAGTTTATTTGAAATGAGAGTCTCACAGATTTTCCTACCCAAGCTGGCTTTGAACCACAATCCTCAGACATCAATCTCCCAAGTACCTAGGATTACAAGTGTGAGATACCAGCTCATTTTTTTTCTTTTAAAAGAAATTTTATTAGTGTATATGACTTGTACAAAACTAATGGGTATCATTATATTTCCACGCATGTATATAATGTATTTGGTCATATTTTAGACTGTTTTCTTATCCCCCATCTCTTCTCACTGTTCCCTTTCTTCCTCTTTGCACATAATACTGCTTTGATATTGATGTATTTTTAAATATCCAGATTCCACCTATAAGAGAAAATATGGCATAATATGTTTATCTTTCTGAGTCTAGATTATTTTGCTTAACATGATCACCAGTTTTCTTGTAAATGGCATAATTACATTATTCTTTGCAGTGGGATACTTCATTGTTTATATATGCCATATTTTAATTATCCATTTGCCATTTATGGGCCTGTAGGCTAATTCTATGACTTGAACATTGTGAATTGGTGCCTACATAAACATGTGTGTACAGATACCTCTGGACCTTATTTCCTTTCAGTATATACCTGGAAGTGGTATGCAGAGCTGAATAATATGATGCTTCTATTTTCATAGTGGCTGGACTAGTTTACATTCCTATTAACAGTACAAAAATGATTCCTTTTTCCCACATCCTCACCAACATTTATTTACTTTTTTTTTGGTGATATGCATTATGACTAGAGTGAAATCAAATCTAGATGCAGTTTTGACTTGCATTTCTCTGATAACTAAATATGTTAATTTTTCTATGAATTTATTAGTCATTTCTAGCACTTCTAAGAACTGTCAATTCAGCCATGAAAAAAATTAATGACAAAAATTCAGATTGAAACTGCAATATTGATCAGCTGATTCAGACAAATACCTTTAAATTATTCCATTTAGTAACTATAGAACTGTCTTTTTTGAATTTTCTTGAAATTAGATCATATTTTAGACCTTAAGCAAATCTAAAAATATTCAAATAATTTCTTGTATCTTATTAAATTATAATAGAGTAATTACGTTAGAAATCAAAAGCACCCTGGTACAACAACAACAACAACAACAACAAAATCAACTATAAGCCAAAACAAACAAACAAAATAAACGAAAAAAACAAAGAAGCAGGGCTGGGAAGGTGGCACAGTGGCAGAGAGCTTGCCTTGAATGCATGAGGCCCTGGGTTCAATTCCTCAGCACCACATAAGCAGAAAAGGCCAGAAGTGGCGCTGTGGCTCCAGTGGTAGAGCGCTAGCCTTGAGCTGAAGAGCTGAGGGACAGCGCTCAGTCCCAGAGTTCAGGCCCCATGACTGGTAAAACAAAACAAAACAAAAAACCAAAGGAGCAGGCAACAATGCTGGATTAGAAATGTACTCATTACCTTGCTCATGTAATTTTACCCCCTTTATACAGTATTTTCACAATTAAAAAACTTAATTAAATTTTTTTTAAAAAAGAAGCCAAAAGCAAAAGAAACTGTAGAACTTAGGAAATCAATATGGAGATTAAACTACAATTTTGAACAGTCACAAGGGATATTTAAAAATTCCTAGAATGAAATAAAAATGAAAACACACTTATGAGACTCTTTGGGTAAATGACAGCAGTCCTAGCAACTGATAGCTTATGGATACAATCACCTTCTCTTCCCCAGAAAACTCCACAACACCGGACCCAGACAGCGCAGATAATTCCCATGGAGCTCCCCCCACCCTCCCCCCGCAGCTTACAATCGACCCTTCATTTTGAGCTTTCATCTCATTACATGACAGAATTAAACAAAGCAATATCACAGATACTATTTTCAGTATGACAAACACTGCCATTTTACCATCTTTAGTTCTTTCATTGACTAAGAGTGCAAAGCATCTTAGAATCATTCTAAACCTTAAGAGGATACTGTGTGTATCTAGCCCATTGTCCAGTTTTTCCTTATCTCAAACAAGAGATCTCAAATAAGACACCTTGTGACATACTTCAGGATCTTGGAAAATCAAGAACCCAAATCCCAAACTAGTGGGCAGAAAAACAAACAAACAAAATCAGACCTGCAATGAATAACTTGGAAACTAAAAGAACAATTAAAAAGAGTTTGTTCTTTAAAAAAACAAAACAAAACAACAACACAAAAAAACTAAGATCAACAAAACTTTACCCAAACTCCCAAAAGACAATTAGAGACCTTCTTAAATAAAATTTGAGATGAGAAAAGAGGGATGTTACAATAGATAGCAATGAAATCCAAATGATCATTGGAGAATAATTTGAAAACTTATATTCTGATAAACTTGGAGAAATAGATAAATATTTAGACATATGATCTATTAAAGTTGAATCAAGATAATGTAGACATCATTAACAGATCTTACTGAGCAACAACATTGAAGCAGTAATGAGTCTCTCTATAAGGAGAAATTCAGGACCTGATAGATTCATTGTTGATTCCCTTTAAAACTGAGCATGCACCAATGCTCCTCATATTTCATATGATAGAATGGGAAGACACATTTCCTAATCCATTCTTTGGAGCTTGTAACACTCTAATACAGAAATTTCATAAGGATAAAAGGATGACAAAAATAGAAAAAACTATAGGCCAATTTCCTTGATTAATGTATATATCCAAAAATTCTCAAGAAAATTCTCACAAAGTAAATATAATAACACATTAAATAGATACATATCATGAGCAAATTTGTTTCTTTCTCTTTGCAATAATCTGATACATATTAATGAATACACACAATATAGTACATAATTAGAATGAAGGAGAAAAAAGTGTATAATCATCTTGATAGATGCAGAAAAAACATTGATATTTTCAGAATCTTAGCTTTATAAGAAATTTTAGTTATTTAGAAGCTCAAAGTGAAATTAATATATAGTTTTGAATGTGTAACACAACATGCCAAACACTCTACATATTTAATTTCTTTTGTAAAGAAAATTTGCATGGCACTGCTATAATCATAGCCATAGAGGAAGCTGAGATCTGAGGACTGAGATTTGCAACCAGCTTGGACAGGAAAATCCATAAGATTCTTTTCTCCAGTCAAGAAGTGAAAATCTGGAAGTGGAGGTGATTCAGAGCACCAATCTTTTAGAGGAAAATGCTAAGTACAAGTGTGAGTCCCTGAGTCCAAGCCCCAGTAAGACAACAGATATGCAAAAAAAGAAAATCGAAAAGGTATCATTTTTTTAGTGTGGAAAAACCCAGGCTAGGATAGTTAAATAATGACAATAGTTTTGGGGATTTGTCAAGTGTTTCTGCATGCCAGATGACAGTCTGAGTGTTTTACGAAGACCGGAGTGGTTTGTCTTCACACAGTGCTCTTGTACAGAGCTTATCAGGGAGATAATATTGATGTCCACATTTCATAGATGAAGGCAATGAGTTCAGGAGACCTGTAAGGACATACCAAGGTCACAGGTACATAAAGGGAAGCCTAGATTGAAATCCAGGCCCCTTAGCTCCAGAATATAACATCGTTGCTATAAAATAAACCAGCTATTTTGAGATAGTCTTTTTCTTTTTTAATGCCAAAGCCTATTTTCTTAGTTGTACTGGTTCAATCTCCTTTCCAATTACCTTACAAAGGGTTATTAAGCTTGGGCTGTAGCTCTTGATTTGCTGGGTTTGAGGGAAAATGCTACCTACACAGAAACTTTAGTCTATTTTTGGACAACTCTGCTAGGAGAAAAAAAAATCTTCTTTATATTGAATAAAAATCAGCCTCTTATTTCCTGTGTGGAAGGTAGTGGGTTGGCCATAAAGGTCTTCAGATAAAAGTCTAGGTGGGACAATGAAGGCCAACGATTGTATAGTGCTTCCAGGCTCCTGAGAAAACTGACCCCTGATAGATTCTCAAATGTTCAGACACCTGAGGTTGGTTTGAATGTGTTGATGGTTCAGTTTCAAGATGGTGCTGCTGGGATACAGCACAACCTTTCAGAGATTGGGCTAGTGTGAGGTTTTAGATACTGAAGGGTGTCATCTTGAAGGGAACAGTGGGCCCTGAGCCCTTCTTCATATTCTGTTTTTATTCCTGGCCTGACATATCACTTTTGCTCCACAATGTGCTCATGCCATAGGTACTTTGTAATAGTGATGAGAGTCAAGTAGCTCACCTTCTCCTGCTGTACTTGGTCTCAGGCATTCCACTTCTGTGTAGGTAAATAGATAATTGACATATAGTCACTAAACTATTGGGTTTTGCTCATCATTGTAACATAAACATGTTGCTTTGTGACTCTGAGCTTTAGTATATTTAGAGCCTTTTTCAGCTTTCTACATTTCCCTAGTACTGTTTATTCGTGCTATTGATAAGCTCCCAGAAAAGTTCTTACTAATTGGCTCCTAAAAGATTGATTTGATATAGTGAATTGCAACCCTGATGCAATATTATCTGCTAGTAATCAATTGCCTGCCATTCTCTTTTTCTCTCTAGACAGTATGGTAGATGCTTCAACCATCAAGTGACCAATGAGTGAGAAACAGTAAAAGTCACAAAACTTGAACCCCTGTAGACACTATCTACCCCTGTAGATAGTGTTACACAGGAAATAAAATGCTATTTATGTTTCTGCTTAATGGAAAATCAATATTTAGTTATGACCTGATTCAAAGTTCCTCTTA
Source organism: Dipodomys ordii (assembly GCF_000151885.1). Lineage (NCBI taxonomy): Eukaryota > Metazoa > Chordata > Mammalia > Rodentia > Heteromyidae > Dipodomys > Dipodomys ordii. The sequence goes on from NW_012267349.1 coordinate 5,797,099, forward strand.
AGCATGCTAGAAGCAGAAAAAAAAATCTTAAAAGCCTTCCCACTGCCACATTTTTAAAAACCAGGAGCCAGTGGCCATAGAGCAAATGCAGGAGGCTGAAGCAGGGCCAGGGCACTGACCCAAGGAAGTAGAAAGGGAGGACTTTCCACATCCATTAATAATCCACAGCAAGCAGGTGGGACTTTGCGCCTGCAGAATGAGAAGAGCTTCCCCCAGCTTCCTCCCACTTAGAAATATCTGGCACTTTATTACACGTAATACAAATCATGTGGCCATAGCAAGACAGAAGAAAAAAATCTCTAAAATTACAATAAAGATCATGGTACCAGAAAGAAATATTCCCAGTCTCCTGGGAAGGACTCAGAGGGGGATTTATTCCACTAAAGAAATCAACAGGTTCTGTTCAGAGGGAGGAGTAAGAAATTTTGAACTAAATCAAAACAAAACCCATTTCTATCATTCCTAAATGACCCAAGATTTCACCAGACATTAGTAAAGAGAAGATGGAATTTAACCACGTGCCATTAATAATTTTGAGTTTACTATATAGTTATTTTCATATTGCTATTTGAAGCAACTAGGTACAATTTTATTTCAAAAGTTTTTCTCCTCATTAAGTATCTTGCTACTATAGATCAATAACAAATTAATAATATATCTTTCTGTGTTGTGTCAGAGAGATTATTGTCTGAGCTAAGTTGCACTGAAATTTAAGAATCACATTTACACATCTGGGAAGCCCAGATAAGCAGTCCTTTTACAGATTTTTCAAGCAAGATGTGTTCCACATAACATATCCACTCACGCTCATGTATGTGTAAAGCTTGTGTGTATGTGTGTGTGTGTGTGTGTGTGTGTGTGTGTGTTCTAGTGCTGGAGCTTGAACTCAAGTCATAGCTGCTGTCCCTCAGCTGGAGCTACAACTCCACTTAAGGTCTTGCTTTCTTGCTATCCTTCCTTCCTTCCTTCCTTCTTTCCTTCTTTAATAGTTAAGTGATATTAAGAGTCTCATAGATTATTCCACTTGGTCTGGCTTCAAAGTTGAATTCTCCGATCTCTGCCTATTTGCTTCACTTCTTGAGCCATCTGATGCTTCAGAACAAAGTGTTAACATCAATGCATGAATGAACTTACAAGTCTTATCCTTCCAGGACAGACATTGCCAATCATTAAAACTAAGATAGTCAGAATTTACTGTGCATCTTCATTTACTGAAATAGCTTTGATTTACTCTTCTCAGTTCATAGCAAATCTTGGAGGTAGTTTAAGTATCATAATTTTACATTTTAGTACATTTCAGTTCAGAAACTGAAAATATCTTTTCTAAATTCAAATAGGTAAGCAGTGGGGAGCCTGTACCTGTTGCCTATAATCCAGCCATTCCCATGTCTGCTGCCATGCTGAAGTTTTGGTACAATCCTTCCCAAGTTTCATTTCCCTGGTGTGTATTTCCAAGCACTAGGATCCGCTCTTTGACCCTGCCTCTGATGGACTGCTCTTCTTACTGTACCACCTTTGTGGAGTGATCTAACTGCACAGCTTACTTCAGTTAATGCTTTCTTGTTTTTGTTTTTGTTTCTACCCAGGAAATGGGTGAAAATACAGACTCACATTCTATTTGTCTTAGTCTAAATATAAAATAAAAGCATGTACAACCACCCTTTTTGTGCCATACATATCATTACAGAGAACTGGTGGCTTACAGGGCACTGGTGACTTACACTTGCAATCCTAGCAACTCAGGAGGTGGAGGTATAAGGATTGTTTTTCAAAGGCAGCCTGGACAGAAAAGTCCATGAGACTCATATCTTCAATTTAATAACCAAAAAGACAGAAGTGGGGTTGTGACTCCAATGCTACCATTTGAGTCTAGCCTTGAACAAAAGAGCTGAGGGACAGTGTGCCCACTGGCAGTTCTAGCCACACAGACATCTAGAGAAAATGAATTCAAGGGCTCTTGGAAAAGGGCTTAGAGGCCATTTGGTAGAGAAATTGTGGGAACCCAATCCTAGTGTGGGAGGGGAAGGTGCTGTTTTCTATGGACTCTGTCCTTTGTCCTCAAAGGTTCCTGGTCTCATAACAAAAGGCATATTCAAAATAGGTCAGATTGGGGTTTCCTGAGATTAATCAAAAGGCAATACTGCTCTGAATTTCCTCAAATGTTGGCTTCCTTATGGAGGACCACTGAAGTGATTAGGAAGCTTTGGGCCAACTGCCAGACAAACTGCATTTCATTAAGTCAAGCTGGCTGTGTGGAGTCAGTTCTCCATCCCTTTAGAATTGCTTCCTACCAAGTACCCAATGCTTTCCTGCAGATCCAAGACATCCTTCAACCTGTTTGTAATATGAAACATTCATTCCCTAAAAGATAGGCCTTCCCCAAGGGATTTTTTAAAAAAAATCCATTTTCTCTAAAACAAACGCAAAGACAAAAAATTCTGCACATGAACCAAAGGAATACATGTGCTCACAATGGAATTTCTTGGAAAAGAAAAGGAAATACATTTGGAAGACAGGGTCTTGCTTCATAGAAAACTGTATTCATTTCCTAGGTTTGCCATATCACAGCCTAAGTTAGCAGCTTAAAACAATCCAAAATGTATATACTGAGAGGTCGTAGGGGTCAGAAGTTGAACGTTAAGGTGTCTGAGAGTCCCACTCCCTCTGGAGACTCTAGAGAAGAAACTTCTTCCACCTCCCGAAGCAGGCATGTCTTGGTTTACAGCACTGCTCAACACTGCAGTATCTGGCCCCACCTTCCCATGCCACCACCCCTTCCTCCAGGGAGCTTAGCTCAGGATCCTTAGCTTAATTACATCTGCAAGGAATCTTTTTGTCCAAATAAGGCCATATCAACAAGGTCTGGGTGTATGTGTCTTTCAAAGCTACCACCTAACAATAAATATAATAATGATATCAAGGGCTATTTGGGGGGACTATCCCATGTACCCACAAACTACCTGAAAGTCAACCTGCTGAAATGGGAAGAGGAGAGAATCATGAGCACTGGAGGGCCTCATTGGACCTTGTGTCTACGAGAAGACTGTGAAGGTTAGTATAAAATTGTCACCTCTAGAAAAGCCACCCAACATTCTCCCGTGTGAGGGGCTTTCACTGTAATGGAGAAGTGAGGAAGACAGCAACCAATGCTTGTCAGTAGGCAGGGAGGACAGGCTTTGGTAGGAATTCTGGGAAAGGTTTTGTAAAATTGATTCAGAATAAAGAACAAATCATGTCTTCTCACAATTTGTTTTCTGGTCCTGGGGATTGAACTAAGGGCCTGGGTACAGTCTCTGAGCTTACTTGAGCTTCTTTTGCTCAAGGCTAGTTTTGTACCACTTGAGTCACAGCACCACTTCTGGATTTTTATTTTTACTTTTTGGTAGTTTGTTGGAGATAAGAGTCTCTCAGACTTTACTGCCCAGGCTGGCTTTAAACCATGATCCTTAGATCTCAGCCTCTTGTATGGCTAGGATTACAGGTGTGAGCCAACAGCTCATGATGTCTATTCTCATTTTTTTCTTTTCTTCATCATTTTCTTTTTTGCCAATCATGGGGCTTGAACTTAGGGCTTGGACATTGTCCCTGGGCTTCTTTTGCTCAAGCTGAGCACTCTACCACTTGAGCCACAGCACCCTGTCTGGCCTTTTCTGTGTATGTGGTACCCAGGAATCGAACCCTGGCTTCATGCATGCTAGGCACACTCAATCACTGAGTCACATTCCCAGCGCTCTGAAGAAAGAAAGAAAGAAAGAGAGAGAAAGAAAGAGAGAGAGGGAAGGAAGGAAAGAAGGAAGGAAGGAAGGGAAGATGGATGAAGTAACTTGCAGGATCTCACAACTAGGAATCACATTTATAAGGCACACAGGTACATGCTTTTTCTAGAACTCCATTGTACTGGGATCCACACACCGCAGACTTAGCTTTCACATTGACTGCCTTGACATGACTGATTTTCTTCCCCTTCCTTCTGGAGTACCTATAAAGAATCCTTTGCCAAAAACCAACAACAACAAACAAAACAAAACAAAACAAAACAAAAAACATAGCACATTATAAATACGTTAAAACAACAGCAAGTTCTTCCCCCATGGTATAACCCCTGTTGTCACTGTATTTGGTTCAGGTCCCCTGCATCTTGTATATACAGTTTTCTAATTTGGGGAAAAGAAGGGAAATAACAAAATACTGAAATAAGGATACAGGATGACCCATTGTAACAATGAGATGTACAAGACACTACATTGAAAACGAACTTCACACCTTAGGGGGAGGGGAGGAAGGAGTTGGGAAGGTGGAGAGGAGAGATGGTAGGGGAAAAACAAAGGAGGTATCAACGCTCGATAGGAAATGTACTCATTACCTTACTCATGTAACTGTAACCCTCAGCACAGTATCTTTACAATAAAAAATATATACAAAAAGAAAAAAGAAAAAAAAAAGAATCCTTTGCCAGCAAAGGCTGAGGGAACAGGTTTCCTTTCTGCTTACCCTGCACTGCCATCTAGTGGTCAGATGAATGATGGCAGAAGACAGCATTTCTGGTTTCTTCATGTTTTGACATTGTTAAGTACTGGCCAATAAGTTTTACATCTTAATTTCTGGCCCTTTCAAAATCCGTATCAACTTCCTGCCTCTCGTGTTGTACATACAGCTACATATTTCCTATGCATCTTTTCTACTTGCATGTATCTCATGGTCATCTGTGTCACAAAGATGAAAGGCATGGGCCTGAAGCCCTGGGGCATGATTTTCAATGAGCAACTAAACTCATGAGCAAAAACATATTCTCCACCAATTTCTCCCTCATAAAACAGTGTCCATGTTGCATTTTCTAACTGGAAGAAAATTTTAGGGCACAAATTAAGCACAGTGACTCATAGATTTTTTTCCCTTTATATAGCCTTGGTACCTGCAAGCACAACCAAACCTAATGTTTATGTCCAACCATGAGAGATGTGACCCACCCTGGTACCAATGGTGGTCAGGGAACAGGAGTTTGGGTGTGCTACTGAATAAGCCCAGTCATTTTCTAATGCATTGCCTCCGTGCCTCTGTGTAAAAGTGGAACAGGAAGAATCAGACCCATTATTAAATATACATTTGGAGTCCAGTCTCTTATTGCTGCTCCAACAAATCCTCACAAACCTCATGGCTTGAAATAACACACTGTTATGACTTTGGCCATTGTAGAGGTCAGAAGTTATTTAAAATGTCTCACTGGGCAAAAATACAAGGAGTCAGCACGTTATTTTTTTTTAGCTCTAGAGGACACATCAAATGTCGCAACCGCCTCGACCCGCAAGGATGACGCGACAACAGGTCCTTCTTTCAGGCGGTTTATTCAGGACCTTGTTTACAGCTTCTTTTCTCCTACTTCTCTCCTGCCCGCTTCTTCCTGCTTCTTCTTGTTTCTCTTTGTTTCTCCTGCTTTCTCCTTGTTTCTCCTTATTTCTCCTTCCCATCCGCCCCCGCGCTCCGGTTATAAGCCTCCTGGATGGCCAATCCTGAAGCGCCATGTGGCATATACTGATAGGGCTGCAAACACGGAAGCAAACTAGGAGCCAAGTCATAGCCATATAAGGAGTTGTTTTTTACAGAGAGCACTCGTCACGGGGAAGATGGAAGGCGGGAGCCTGCGCCATCTTAGGTCGCAGCCGCACCATGCGGCCCCGCCATTTTAGCTACAATGTTGCTTTTGCAGCCTCGTGGCTCCCGCAGCTCTCCACAATCAAACAAGTTGTTAATACTTACTTGGTACCTAATAAATGACAAGCAAATATCCTTGATTCACTTAAAGCACTCACCCATATCAAAGGGGATAGAGAATGAGCAGCTGATGAAACTTGAAGCCAGAAACTTGCCTGTGTCACATAGATGGCCTAGTACTGCTAATCTCCTCACATGTCTTGCCTCTTGGATTTCCACTGCTACTCCACTGCAGCCAAATATTATAATGTATATTATATTATCATATATTATGTGCTGTATAATCAACTTTTCAAATGTTTCTTCAACTGTTCAGTCTCCCTCAGATACGGTTGATATTTCACTGGCAGCACTTACCTCACTGGTGAAATAGATTCTCATTACCACATTTCTGATGGGCTCAGGATCATCATTTGCTCTTTGTTCTAAGTTATATCATCTGGGTAATAACTTGCTTACTAAATGAAATAATTAATGCCTAGAGAAGCAAGTCAATAGAATAATAGTTCAAGGTAACCAATGGGGGAAAGTAGTACTCAATGCACAGTTTAGTCTTATTCTATTCATGAGATCAAAGAAGCACAACTCTGTGATAACTTCTAATATACATCATATATTAGTATTAAATAAAGTAATGGCTCCCTCTATCTGCCCAGTAAATTATCTTTCTACTCTATGATTCTTCTACAATCAGCAGAAAGAGATTAATGGGATTGTTTCAAGTTTTAGTGAATAAGCCCAGTAAGTAAAAAAAAAAAGATTGTTTTAAGCTTATTTTAACTGAGACATAAAACCGTTAAAACTGTACATAGTTGTACTGAACTATGTTATGTTTGGAAACATGTGAACATTGTATAGTTTCTAAACCAGGATAAATGCACATCTCTCCTCAAATATAGACCAATTCTTCAGGACAAAAATATTCAAAATATTCACTTCTAGCTTGTTCAGATGCATACTACATTATTGGAATATATACTCACATCATATTACTCTTAGATAACTGTTACATTTCACCCTATTAGACAACAGTTTTCCATCTTCTCTCCCTCCCAGTGGCATAAGGTTGTTTTAAGAGGATTCTTAATGTTTTCCCTTTCATTGGTCTAGATTGGAGATGACACTCAATTTCCTGTACTCTAATGAATAGAAAAGCAAAGCCAAGAATGTATCATAAAGTATTAGCTAATACTTTGTTTGTCTGGTAGTCATTTCCCATCTATTGAAGAAATAAGCTGCATTAGTCTCAAAGTCCTGTGACCCCTTGTTCTGTAATTTATACAGATCAAGTTGTGAGCTAAGGCACTTGTTGCCTGCTAAGCCCACTAATATCTTTCTGATTGAATATCAGAACTAACAAGCTATAATAATTAAATGTCTCTTAGCAAAGGTCAATGGTATAAGGAAATGATGAATCTCCCTGAGACAATAAGAAGAAAAAAGTTGAAAAATGTATTTTTCAGCCACAGAATTGAGTAAGAGCTCTTTAAGATGGGAAATTTACTAATTCCTAGCAATTAAGTAGTTAATTAGAAGCCTGTAATTATCTTTGCCACTTCATTAAGAACTCTGTACAGATTTCCTAATATAACTTCTTGGAAGCCCTGCTTATCTTAGTTATTAGGATTTCAATGTATTAAAAAGACTATCTCATTAAAACTTCTCTTGGCCACCCATGGAAGCATAAGCTAATTCCTAAGAGTCTAATGGTTCTGAAATTACTGATGAAGTGTGTCTCAGAGAAAGTAAGCCCAAGTAACTTTCTAATCTTCCATCCTTCAGCCTGATGTTCAGTCAATGCATACTTAGGGCCTAATGCTTACTCAGGCTGTCATCCATTGTCATTGGCTGTGGGCATTGGCTCTTAATGGTTAGTTCATATGCTGTATTAATTTTTAAACTTTGTGTCTTGCAAATGGGTGACAACCTAGGGAAAAAATAAAACCTATGAGAGAACATTAACCTTAAGTCATCTATCTGAGCAACAAAGTGTTATCAGAAACTGATTGTAACAGTTTAAATTCATGAACACAAGTCCCTGGGAATGAAAACAAAATGCAAACTGGTAAGGGAGCCACTGGTGTCTATATTCTTCTATATTTTTCTCCCAAAGGACAGGCCTATTGATTATCATCAGCACTGCCAACAAACCTTCTAAAACTCACCTTCTACAGTGAGTTAGAACAGAGCAGGAGAAACCCTAGCTTCATGCCGTGATACAGAAAGAATGAGGTTAAGAGTTTGTTGCATTACCTCTGAGAGTATGTACTCAGTTCATAGTAAAAAAAACATAAGGCAGGGTATTGCCTTCTATTTTTCAAACTGATTACAACCAGATTTTAATAATATGTATTTCTTCATCAAGTGGATCCTTCTGTGATGTTTTAGTCATGGAAAGATTATCTCAAAAGTTTTACAATTGAAGGCAATCTCCATGTAAACATCTTTATGCATGTTACTGCTTCTATATTTGAGTTATTCCTCATCAAGATCTTCCCAAGGGGATTGATGACATCAAAGGGTATAAATTTTATAAATAGCCTATTAGAAACAGATCTCTTATGTTTATTAGCCATCTCTTTACTGATAATAGGGAATTATATCTTATACTGACTTTGAAAGACTGGGTAAATTATTTTTAAAGATTAATGAAAATATAGTGGATGAACTAGCCAGCTTGATTTAATCATACCTGACTGTATACATACACTCACACTGTACCCAAATAAATGTATACAATCATATTACAGTATTACCCATGTCCAATAAATATACAACCATACCACCTTGTACCTTGTGCCCAACAAAAGCTGTACAGATCACATCCCATTGTACACAATAAGTGTAAAAAATCACATTGCAAACCAAGCGCCGGTGATTCACGGCTGTAATCCTAGCTACTCAGGAGGCTGAGATCTGAGGATCAGGGTTCAAAGCCAGCCCTGGCAGGAAAGTCCACGTGAGACTCTTATCTTCAATAAACCAGTAGAAAATTGAAAGTGGCTCTGTGGCTCAAGTGATAGAGCACTAGCCTTGAGCTGAAGAGCACAGGGACAGTTCCCAGGCCCAGAGTTCAAGCCCCATGACCGACAAAAAAAAAACAAAACACCTTGCATTGTACCTCAAAACTGTGTACAGTTTAAATTTATGAGTTCAAGGTAAAAAAAATAAAAAAATTAAGATTAAACAACAAAATTCTAGAAAACATTGGCTAACTAAAGATTTGTTTAAGTGCTTTGTTATACACAAGAAAACAAGCAATTAGATTGTTAGGTTAAATGTAATAATTAAGAGTTTCGAAGTAATGAAATTTAGCATATCCCTCATGAGCATGTCTTAGGTTCTTACTATGAGCCATACACTATGTTTAGTGTCTCATATTTTTATCTTATTCAATATTCCCCAAGTAAACTGTGTCAATGACTTAATTCAGCTTTATTGCAAAGGAAGTTTTAGTTTAAGAAAGATAAATAAATTATTACTTGCATATAGTTATTGATAAATCCAGGATTTGAATGCAGTTATACTTAGCCCTGAAATATGAACATTCTCCTCAGATTTTACACACAATCATGACAACTCCAATGCATTTGCTGAAATCATTTTATTAAAGTCCATGCAAAAAGTGAATCCACGGGAAAAGAAAATAAGACAGTGAAATGAGAAAATTGCTAAACTGAATACCAGATGAGAGATGAGGATCCATGTATAACTTGAAGTGCACCAACATGAAAAAAGCTGACAGAGGTATTACAAGCCAGAGATTAGCTTGCTTCACAAAAGAAAATAAGCTTGGGCATAAGAACAATACACTATGCACTTATTTTAGATGAAATTGTGAATTTCTTAATGATATCCCTTGAGTACAGCAATCCCCCAAAATCATGGTAACAGTTGTTAAGGGGAAAGTGTTTTAGGTAGTGGTGGCCATAATGCTTTCCTTCTCATCTTCCTAAGGCAGCCACCACAACCACTACTAAACACCCCCACCCTGATCTTGTACCAGTACCCTGGACCAAAGATGTGCAGCCTCAAGATAGAATTAACAAACCTAAAAAGTTTTCTTCTCCCTCAGTTATTCTGGCAAATTATCAATCTCCATTTGTGTAAACTAAACCCCATTAACTTCCCCCAAACCCATTGTTAAATGTAAACAGAAAACCAAGAATCTACAGATATAGTAGAGAAAAAAAATCTGACAATGTGAATGTACGAGGTAAGTGTAAATTATGAAGGAAGAATAAAGGTAGAAGCTAATGCAAAGAATAGAAAATAATACAATACAATAAAACAAATCGTAATCTTCACTACTCTCTGAGTCTAGAAGATATTGAATTTACAAAACCAACATTATAGTCCTTAGATATCATTGTCTCTAATGTCTTTTGTTGATAGTATTTGTTCAAAAGGGAAGCATTTAAATCTCTGCTGGCAGACAGAAGGCTTTCAGCTTGAAATGATCACTACCTTTCAGAGAACAGTCTAGAATGACTGTAGCTCTAACACAATCATAGTATAGATAGATTTGATTTTTAGTATTTTTCTATATTCAAAATTACACAGCCAGGAGAGTTCATAACCCTTCAAATAAGGCTTGTAATTACTTTATTTGAAGGAAAATTAGCTCTACCAGCCCACTGCAAAGCCCTGAGTTGGATTCTATTATCACAGTGGGTTTCTTTCTGTGGCACTGCATTTCACAGGACTCACTCAAGTGCTTTCAAGACACTCTGTGAGATGTGAAAGGGGATGAAAGAATATTCTATGGAGGCAGCCACTGGTCACTGGACATCTTTGACTACATGTAACTAATCTATAAAGTGAATTGCCTTCATACTTTCCAAACTTGGTGGTTGTGATAAAAAAAGCATAGATAACAAACTGGGAGATGAACACTAAAATTATAGCTGATTCCTATTTGACAAACCAATCAATTAATTCTCTGAGTTCTGGTTAATACCTAAAGATGAGCAGAACTACATCTGTAGCATTAATTGTTAAAATAATATAAATTTTAATGAGTTTATGATGGAGGTTAGCATAAAGAAACTCCATTGTATTGAAGGTATATCTTATATAGATATAAAATAAAATTATACATAAAATCATGGTGATTTTATACTGTTTTATTGTGTTTAAAATTAAGTTGTCGATATGATATTAATTTATTCTTGCCAAATAGGTCAAACTGTATTGAGAAAAATCTGTGTATACCTCAACCTATTCCTGCTCGAATGATGGATTCCAATTTTGAGACTATAATCCTCAAACAAACACAAACAAAATTACACAATAAAGCAGATGGCATTCATAGTGAAAATGGAATTTGGACAATATAAAGACCCAAATGTTATTTATAATTCTGTCATAGTTGAACAATAATTTATTTCATTAAATATAAAATAAGAGCATTTGAAATGGTGATTGATAAGATCTGTAAAGCTTCAGAACTCAAGCTGTAAATATTTGAATAATTTTGCAACCTCAACCATTGTTGAAATAGAATTGATGAAAAAAAACACACATAGGTATGATCATTGGACAGCGTTTGAGTGTGTTCTGTAATGAATAGTTCATGTGCTGAAATGTTAGACCCGAAGATGGTGATGCTAAGAGGTGCTAAACACTTTAAAAGATGGGGCCGAGTGGAAGTTAATGAGGCCATTGGAAAGAAGCTGTTGTAAAGACAAAGAACTTGCAAAGGAAATATTGGTTTTGTAGACTGGGTTAGTATTCACTAATGTAATCAGAACTAAACATATTATTGATTTTACCTGGCAAAGTCTTATAAAATTATATTAAGTACAAACTGCCCAAATGTCCATCAACTAAATAAAAACATGGAATGCTGCATGGAAACAACAGAAATAATGGAATAAAACACTCACATGTGCTCAAACATGAAAAACCTGGAAACGTTACACTAAGTGAAAGAGGCTGGTCACAGAAGGGCTTATACTGTAGGATGCTATTCATAAAAATGACTGAATAGCCCATGTATGGGCAGGAAGTGCATTAGGGGTTGTCTTGGGCTGAAAGAGAATGAAGAATGACTGCCATTGAGTATGAAAATTTGATGTCATTGATCAAGCAATAATAATGTGGTGCTGGGAATCCACCTTGCCTTCCAGTCAAATGGTCTGTCACGCAGCCTGGTCCCTGACCTGTCAAAATTTTAAAAGAACACACTTTTGACTCAGCAATCCATTTCCAAAGAGCTACTTCAAAGAAGATATACAATTAAGCATGAAAGGCCTTTTCATAAAGCAGTATTGTCAACAATGAGAAAATAGATAATTTCTATTGGAATATTATGCAGCATTTCCAAATTTTAATGATACACTTAGATATGGAAACAGACTTCAGGCATTTATGGACAAACTAAATAGACAGAAATAAAAAGTTAATCTTTTAATGATAACCTGTACATTGCATATACCAATAGGTATATGAAGATATGTCTAATATAACATTTATTCTATATTTTATATGTAGCACACATAGGCTACATACTTATGAACATGATCCTGTTGGTGTTTAGAACAATAGTCACAGGGTCTAAGGTCAAGAATATGCATGTGGACACTTTTGTAGAGACTGTGAGAGGTAGAGTCATTATAGAACAACAGTAAGTATTTACAGGACTACAGTAGTACTGGAAAGTAGCAAATAGTAACTTTAATATTCAACTCTGTTTCATGTTATTTGAATCTTATAACTTGATAATATATTCATTTATTACTCATACCATCAGAAAGGGAGATTAATATATCTAAATAATTGTAGCAAAAATTCTTAGCTAGGCACCAGTGGCTCTTTCCTATAATCCTAATGACTCAAGAAGCTGAAATCTGAGGATCCTTGTTCAAATCCAGCCCATGAGACCATGAGACTCCGGGTCCACGAGACTCTTATTTCCAATTATTCATCGAACAGCAAGAAGTGTAAGTGTGGCTCAAGTGCCAGCCTTGAGCGACAAAGTTAAGGAACAGACAGTGCCCAGGCTCTGAAAGCCCTGAAACAAATGAAAAAGAATCTTAGCTTATTTGAAAAGGTGTTTTTAAGGAAATAGATTATCTCAATATACAAATACAAGCAAGCAAGTAAAGCACACAGTGTCTCCTCAGGGAACTCAGATCTTTTCAGGCTCCAGGTGTTAAAAGAAGATGCAGACATAGATGTAGATTGAATTTTATCAAGACTCTGGTCCGCTTCAGTTTCAACACCATGAGAGCTAAGTATACTAACAAGAGACTAGATGAAGGAAAGCTCATTTCTGTGACTTCAAATAGACTTGGGCAGTCAAAAGCTGCATTTCATCCTTACCATGTTTGTTTAAAAACATTTGGAGGACACATAGCATCATGAAAGGCAGACTGGCCACAGTGTTGGACAGATGACCAATGGCACTGTCAGTTATTGCACAAATTATTAAAGGCAGAAACAAGGGATCAACAAGAAAAGACAAAGCACAGGGTGGTAAGACACTATGAAGTTGCTACCACTTTCATGCTTGAGGACAAGGTGAGTATAAATTTTGTCAGAGCCTGTGAGGACTACAGCTATGAACGAGAGAGGGTACCCAAAAGGATATAGGTCTATAGATAAAGGAACATGGCCATTGTTATGTGTAGCACCCTGAGAGGCACAGAGATTTCAATCTGCTGCCTGCTTCTGACAGTGCCATCTTTTGCCAAATTGAGAGCATAAGTTGTTATGGTCTTTTATATGAACTCACCTCCAGATTACATCGATGGGGACTTAGTTGCTAATTGAAGAGCTTTGGGAAGTAGTTGCATCCTGAGGACTCTAACACAAACAATGGCTTCGTCCTTGATGGTGGATTCATAACATGTCAGCATTAGGGGAAGATAGTGAAAGTAGGAAATGAGCTGGTTGGAGAAAACGGGTTTCTGGGGTCATGCTGTGGAAAGATGCACCTTGTCCCTGCTCCTTCTCCTCTCTGTACCTCTTGGCCACTGGGAGGTCACTTCTGCCAGGTGTATCTATCACCAAGCTCTTCTCCTTTCCCACAACCCAGGAAAGATGGAGCTAGCAAACCAGGATGGAAAACTCTGAAAATGTGAGACAAAGGAAATCTTTCCTCCCATTAGTTGTTTTCTCTTGGGTATTTGGAATAGTAACATAACAAACACATTAATGTTAAGAGGGTGGTGCAGTTGTTTGTGTTAGCTTTGTCTTTTAAAAATGATTTGACAACGCTCTTCAGGTTTTTACTGACTACCATTGTCATGTAAATATAACAGAAAATGCAAAAAGAAGGGAACATAACTATTCAAATATGATGGACATACGTTTAAAAGACCCAAGGAAGGTCTCTGAAAAAAAAATAGAATATTTCAAGAAGAATTCATATATGTGCTCTAGCTGGAATAATGAGAAAGCATAAAGACACAGACCAATCATGAGGCTAAAATAATTCAGCCATCCCATTATTTCTTGTGATAAAGAAGGTACTGTGTAGGACATGGTTATGTTTTGTAAGGGCCTTTTTATTTTATTTTTTATAGCAAAGCATTGCTAGATTTGCAATTCAAATGCAGGATAATCTTTGTTCCCATTCATCAGAAATCCAGCTGAAAGTCAGGCACCAGTGTCTCATGCTTGAAACCTAGCTACACAGGAGGCTGAGATCTGAGGATTGTGGTTCAAAGCCAGCCAAGGCAGAAAAGTTGGTGAGATTCTTAACTCCAATTACTTGGCAAAAAGGTGGAAGTGAAAGTTTAGCTCAAATTGTAGAGTGTCAGCCTTGAACAGCAAAAACAAAACAAGAAGCAAGAACATGAGGCCCTAAATTCAAGCCCAGCAAACACACACACACACACACACACACACACACACACACATACGCACCCTAAACAAAAAATCATATAGATGAAATTACATTGGCTATGAGTAAAATTAAATTTTAGAAAATAATGTAAAGACTGATTAGTCAAAAGTACTACTTTTGATGGCAAATGTAAATATTGGTCTATATAACTCCAAATATCTATGTGAAAATTAACACTGAAAAATGTTTAATGACTTTTCTCTTAAGTTGAGTTTCTTTTACAAAGGAACTAATGCTCTAAGTAATAATAATAACAATAATAAAAATAATAATCCTGTCTATGCCACAGAAACATTAGGATTCTTGCAAAAGGCCAATGTATCTGCAGGAGAGTGAACAAGGGTAGATACACAGGTAAGAATGCACAGGGCTTATAGCCATTCTGTGGACAGAAGGGAACCTTACTGCATTGTTGGTGGGAGTGTAAACTTGTTCAACCACTTTGGAAAGCAGTATGGAGGTTCCTCAAAAGACTACACATAGAGCTTCCCTATGACCCAGCAATCCCTCTTTTGGGCATTTACCCAAATGATCACAAAGACCATATTAAACCTACCAGCACGACTATGTTATTACAGCATTATTTACTATAGTTAAGATATGGAACCAACCCAGATGCCCCTCAGTAGATGAATGCATCAAAAAAATGTGGTATGTATACACAATGAAATTCTATGCCTCCATCAGAAAGAATGACATTGCCCCATTTGTTAGGAAATGGAAAGACTTGGAAAAAAATGTTAAGTGAAGTAAGCCAGGCCCAAAGAAACATAGGTCCCATGGTTTCTCTTATTTGCAATAACTAGTATTTGTCTGAGACAAGCAGGAAAGGTCAGACAAGTTGATGTTAGGCAAAATGAATCCCAAGATAAGGATTCAAATGTTTTTTTTTCTTTCTTGCGATTGTTTCTAACATATTTATAAGATGATTTCTTTATTGCTTTGTATGTCCCTCCTCCACGGTATAACCCCTGTTTTCATGGTATTTGATGTTGGTATAATTTGTGGAGGGGAAATGAAAACACAAATTGCTTAAATAGGTGGACCCATTGCAACAATGAGAGGTACAAGATGTTATGTCGAAAAACAAACTTTACAACTTTGGTGAGGGAGGGGACAGGGAACAGAGATGGGAAGGGATGGTAGGGGAAACAAAGGAGGAGGCAACAATGCTTGATATGAAATGCACTCATTACCTTGCTCATGTAATTGTAACCCCTCTATATGGTATTTTCACAATTAGAAAAAAAAGGAAAAAAAAAGAGAAATGTGCAGGGCTCCCAAACAAAACTCTTATGTATTATAGGCCAAAGGAAGAGTTTTGAATTATTTAGAAGCCTTGCCTGCTTCTACCTATTGTCATTTATGCTTTTGCCATGTGTTTTGAGAAACCCAGTTTCCAGAAGGGAGCTTTGCACTGGCCCTTATACGTGGCCACAGAATTGTTGGAACTACTTATAATCATAGACACTTGATATTTTGAGGCTGGTTGGTTGCTTCTGTATAAACTGCACAAATTTGCCTAGACTGTGAGCAACATATGTATATATTATATCTCTCTTGAATCAGTATTTGGCTATTCAATGCCAGCAGAGTACCCACAGTAGAAGCGCAGAAATTGAATGAGTGTTTTAGTGCAGGTAATAGAACACCACAGGCTGAGTGACAAACAGCTGAAATTGTTTCTCACAATTCTGAGGATGGAATTTTAGGCAGCTGGTAGATTTAGATTTTAGTAAGGACATTCTTCCAGTAAAGCAGATGGCTCCTTGTAAGCTCATCTTTGTTCTATCCCTCTTATAAGGGTACTAATCTCATCATGGATGCTTCATTTTTAGGACCCCATTTAAACTTGAATACTTCCTGAACGCTTCACTTCCTAGTGTCATCACACTTGGTCTTAGTGCTTCAGTAGATGAGTTTGGGAGGTGCAAACATTTGTCCATAATATGTAATATGCTTGGAACTTAGCTAGAGGATTCTGAAATTGTAAAAGTGCTTAGGTCAGAGCTCAGTGCTATTGAGACAGGCTATCTTAAGCCATGAGCTCAAGTACTTGTATTAAATGCTATAATCAAGATCAAAGAAAAAGCTTATCTTATCTAAAATAAAGAAATAAATATTCAACAAGGAATCATACTAGATCTAAGGGGGGCACATAACTTATCTTCTGTACTACTTGCTTTTATGAAATGGTCCTTCAGAAGAAGCCACAGGAAAAGACAGAGAAAAACCTCAGGAAAGACAAAATAAATATTACGCCCACAGGTCCTGGGAGGATGCAACATAGAATGCTACTCAGGGTGACTGGAAAAAACATAGCATCAATAAGAAGGCAAAGCAAAGGTAGTGAGAACAGAGTTTAAGATACAGACTTTACAGGAGTTTCTGCCAAAAAGACCAGGCAGGATGAGGTAAGTAGTTTAGGATAGATGAATTCAAATAATATCTGTGGGCTCCAACATCCAGGGGGTCATCCCCTTTTTTAGTATATGGTACTGGAATAGTGAGTACAGAAAAATAATGTCTTTTGTGTGTAAGGACCAGAAGAAGGGTATATGGCTCCGGGCCAATAGTTTGCATGTCAAAGATGTATTCTAGACCAATCCCTTTGCTATATTCAAGAACAGGATACCCTTGCAGAGAGTATTAGTTTGGTGTACTTATTTTATATACTTTCATGCGAGTATATATGTATATACGTGAGTGGTGCATCTATGCATGTATATATATTTATGCATAGTTATATGCGTGTATTTACATAAATTAAATTGAAACATATCTATTATTTTATAACTGGTCTTATTTATCACATAACTGCAAACACAGTATGCTGTTTGTCTCTCTTTTTAAAAGCTGCATCATAGTTTATTGTGCATCTTTGTCATTATGCTTTAATCAATCTCTTATTGATAGTATATATTTTTTGGTTTCTAAGTAATTGTCTGCAGAGATTTGTGTGTCTCCTTGTATGTCTGTACTGTAATTTTATAGACCTACTCAGTCCTAGAGCAAGTATGACTTGTATTTTGTTCATACTGACAAATTCTTCTTTAAAGATTGTTCCACTTTTCCATGTTCAACTTAAACAATTTCTTTATATTTTATGGCAACACATACTTGTAGTTAAGAACCACTGGATTAAATAAGGAAATGTACAGAGCTTGGGATGGGAAGAACAGCTTTTCTAATTGTGTCATGCTTAACTGGAGGTAAAGGAAACACATTAGGCCATATTTTGAACTGATTTCTCAAAAATATATTTCAGTTTAGTGAATCATTACCTTGTAATTTTCTGTACATCCCGGAGTCTTTCTATCTTCAACATGAAAGGTAATGATAACAAATACAAATATTCTAATGAGATTTCTCCAACTCATTGCTTTTGAAAGATAGTTCCAATACAGTGTTCTTTGTAGTCAAGTATCCATAGATTTGAAGAACTAGGCCTCAATGAATGGAGATATGGCTGCCTCAATATATTTATAGGATTTAGAGAAAATCTGAATGTAGATTTTATGTGCATATCTTCCTTCCATTGGTACTATATAACTCAAAGTTTTGGGATGTTACTTTGTTTTCGACAACTATAAAAATAATTGTACATGTCCACGGAATGACAAAGAAATGAGATGATCACATTTATTGGATACAAAAGAGAAAGCAAGACATAGTTGATAGTATTTACTCTTTTTCTTTATTTATTAAATCTTGAATATTTACTTTTTCTTGATAGGACAAAAATATTTATTAAGTCATGATCATCTAAATAGCAAAAACCTTGGGATAATAAAGATACATTAGTCAAAATTTTAAGAAGTGAGCATCTGGTTCAATAATATTGAAGGCTAGATTGAGAAATCAAAAATACAGTAAATTATTCAACCAAACAGGTTGAAACTAGAGGACCTGATTACAAAGTGAGAGCATTCTTTTGCCTAGCAAGTTTTACTTTGCTTTCTTTCCTTATTTTCTCTGACAAGTTGCAGTGTGCTCTTAACACAACCTAATGGGCCACATAAACTGAAATCAAAGAGAATACTACCAATTTTACTGGCATTATGTGATGTCTGGCCAAGTCATGCTAATAGACAGTATTAGACCCTTGCCTTGTAAATATTTACTTAACAACAACAACAAAAGAAATCTAACATCATTGTGATAACAAATTCTATAATTCTCTTATTATCATTATTGTCTGATTATTAATATAAGCCTTTGTAATTCAAATTTCATTATAATTAATAAATTTCTTAGAAATTTTATATGAAGACGAATTTTGAAAAATTGACCAACTCTTAACTTTGAATGCTATCACCCACCATCCACAAAAATGTAGCTGCATATTATATAATAAACACACCAGCATGAACTGGATTTATTTCTGGAAGGGAAGATTGTTTCATGCTAATAAAGACATTAATGAAACTCATATATATGTGTATATTATATGATGCAATTCTATATAAATATTTATATAAGTGTATGATTTATGTGCTGTAAAATATGATCAGTGTAGATATCTTAAAAAACAGATAAAATCCCTCTCAGAATTCACTTAATAAACAATTTTTGAACATCTCAATGTATGTGGCTATATCATATGCATGTATTTGTGATTTGTACATAGACTTAATTTTTTGCAAAATAAAAAATAGAAATTAAAGTCTAGAAGCTAATAGTGATATTTCTTTCCTACAAAATACAGAGTGCACCCAGTAGTGTTTATATTTATGGCCAAGTAAATTTTCAACAAAGGTGCCTATAACATTCAAGAGGAAAAGAGTGTTTTTTTTTCAGCATATTGTGCCGAGACATTCACTTTGTGCTGGATATTCACAGCATAGTAACAAACTTGGATCCCCATTTACTTCATATTTATAAAACTCAAAGTTCATAGAAGCCTTAAATTTGAGAGTTAACACTACATATTCTTTTTTTAATTTTATTTTATTGTACAGATGTGTACAGAGGTGTTACAGTTACATGAGTAAGGTAATGAGTACATTTCTTGTCGAGTATTGTTACTCCCTCCTTTGTTATTCTCCCGCTGTCCCTTCCCACCCTACACATTCTTTAGTAGAAGAAAGTATAGGTGTAAATCTTCATGACACTTGAATAAGGCAAAACTATTTCAGGTTTGAAAGCTATAGCATAAATAATCAAGTAAAATTTGACAAATACTATTGTATCACAAATTTTAAGATACTCTTGTATATACAATGTTGGTAAACCCCTGATACTCACATGTTAAAGTACTACCCCAACAATGTGATGTTGATATTTAAGAGACAAGACCTTTGTCATTGGGTTTGGAGACATGCCCCAGCTGGTTGAGAACTTGACAATGAGCAAAAGCATCAGGTACTGAGTTCAAATTCTGGTCTAGAATTAAGAAAAAAAAATAAACCATTGGATTCAATTATATTTAAATGAGGCCATTGGGATATATAGCAAGATGATACCGTTATGTCAACTAGTCAGGGATCATTGAGAAATTAGTTCACCAGAACTTTGTCCTTGAACTTCACATCTCCAGAACAAGATATAAATGTCTTCTATTTAAGCTGTGTAGTCTAAGATAGATTGATATAGCATCCTGCTAAGGTACTAAGAAAATTATCAAGAAATTGAAATTATGGCCTACAGAACAGGATAAAATATTTAATATGTTTGGCAAAAATGTAGTATCCAAAATGCATAAAGAAGAATTATAACAAAAAATAAAAAGTCATATGGCTAATTATGAGATTAAAATACTTGGATATATAGTTAATTTTTTAATGTTGAAATATTTGGATATACATCTGTTCAAAGGAGGTATATGAATGGTCCATAAGCACATAAAAAGAAATCCAACAGGGCTAGTCATTAAGGAAGTGTCAATGAAAATTATATTGAGATAATTCACATTCACTGGGTTAGCTAAAGCAACATTATCAAAAAAGACAGTGGCAAATTTTGACAAGGATGTGTTAAAATTGGAAATCCATCCAAGTGTTGGTGCCTCACTCAGCAAGCTGAAATCTGAGGACCAAGGTTCTGAAGCTGATGCAGGCAGAAAAGTCCAAAAAGACAGCTATGTTCAATAACCAGAGAATATGCCATAATGAAGGGGTGGCTCAAGTGAAAGAGCACTAGCAATACCAAAAGGCAAGTGAGAACACCAGGCATTCAGTTCAGTGATTCAGTACCGGGGGGAAGGGGGGGGGAAGGAAAACCTTTTCACTGATCACAGATGGGCAAAGTAAATTGATCTAGACAAGTAGGCAATTTATCAGTTGATCAAATAGTTCAACAAAGAATTGACATAACTCACCTCTTGACTATTCGTCAGAAACTCAAGGAAAATAACACATAATGTTTCCACAAAAACTTGCAAGTAACCAGAGCAGAGTTATATATGATAGCCAAAATATAGAAATAATCCAAATGTTCATATGATAAAGTAAAAGAATTTGATGTAGAGGGTTCCGGGAAGATGGCGGAGGAGAAGCTGGAATCTGAACAAGCTCTCGCATTGAAAGCAGTTTTAGAGTTCCAGTGAACAGTCCTAAGCCAGAGAATCACACCAAGTGAGCCATCACAGGACAGAGAGTTAGACAAGAGAGGGGAAGCCAAGACAAGGAGACACATTTGAGCGCTTGCCAGCAGCAGCCGCAGCGGCGGCAGGGTCGCAGTAGTGACCGCAGCCGCGGCCATACCTGAGCACTCACACAGAGAATCCGGGACGAAGGTGCCAGACGCAGCGGGCGAGCGGATTCTACTCAACACCAGCAAGAACCAACAAGGAGCGGACATTTTCATCCTGCAGCTTGCAGACCAGAGACGACCCAGGATCCAAGACTCAGCGTGAGTAGAAGCCCAAAATCCTCACTCCTTCTCAGGGAGCAGAGGAGGGAAGGCCACCCCTCCCCCCCCAGCACCGGTGATCTCCATCTTGGATACCAACAAAGCTCGGAGG
>NW_012267349.1:5819548-5819824 GCF_000151885.1 Dipodomys ordii
TCTATTTATTTCCCTTTCCCTTTCTTCTTTTTTTCTCTCTCTCTACTTGCATCCTACCCAACCTATTTCCTGCATTGAGATTAGGACATAGTTATCTCTCCCTGTGCCTCCCCATACCAATCTAATCCTATTTTTTACCCACATCTCTCCCTAACCCTAAAAATTTCTGGTTTTCCAAATTCTTCTCTGCGGTTTGAAGCCCACTAACATATAGTTGTTTGAAGTTGAATACATGTATCTGTTGAACTAGATTGTATCTGTAGACTATTGACTGTA
>NW_012267350.1:0-5000 GCF_000151885.1 Dipodomys ordii
AATGCCACTGTGTCATCACACATTAAATGGGGTCTCTAGGCTTTGGGTGCCTTCACTGGCTGTAGCCATATAGAGGATGGTGATGGGGAACCTGGTCTCTCCCCTTAGGCATCATTAGCTGAGAATGAGCAGGAATCCCAGTGACACAAAGCATCCAGAGGAAATATTTTCCATCTTCACTGGTGTTGCTATCATTCAAGAGGGAGGCTGAACCAGAGTATAGAGGTATCCCTGTAGGGACCTACGAAGCTGACTTGTGAAATGTGGAAAAAGGTTGAGAGGTTGGAATGGCTCCTCAACAGTACTCAGAATACTAAGGACTGGCCAGGGTTAAAACAGACAGCTCTGCAGAAGGTTAGAAAACTGGAATTCCTCCCCCTTCCTTAGTACTGAAATGGCTGAGAGCTAGATCTTGAAGGCAAGATGAAGGGCTGAGAGCTACTCTGTAAAAGCTAGATAAAGTGGAATACATGTCTGGACTTTGCCTGGGTTCATTCTCCTTTCTCCAAACAGTTTTTCACAAGCTCTTTCTGGGCTCTGGTTGTAATATCAGTAGAGATGCTTTATTTTTTGCACATATCCATTGTAACCTTCCTTTTGTGAACTCAAATACATATGCTTGCTTGTGGGAACGTGGGGCCCAAGTGCCAGTGAGCCTGGGGTCCTCCGGTTCCCACCAAATTTCTTTGTATATACCTGTCTCTGTATTTTCTCATTTCTTAGGCTCCAGTATCCTGTTGTGCAGCCTCATTTTGTAGTTAGCAACACATGTTAATTCCAAGAAATTTACTAAAACCAAAAAGCAACCAAAATTAAAATGAATAAAGAAAGATGCTTTGTTTTCATTTGAAGATGTGAACCCCCGCTGAATTCATTATCATGTGGATCTATTTTCATTCCAAAACTAATAAAGGAGCATACATGTTAGGAGTTATTTCAGAAGAGTTTAATGTTTGGCTTAGTATAACAAGGGATTATTTTATAAATCATTAAATCAAAAATATTATATACATACATGTATTATTGGATCCTGATCTCAGGAATATAAAGACTTTTGAACTCTGATTCTAGAACTTAAAGACTAACAATAGAGAATGGACTTCGCAATCTTTAATGTGCATGTGAGTTATATGAATATATAAATGTGTAATTAACAGGTCTGGAGTGGGTACTAGGGTTCAACAAGTTTCTAGGTCCCACTGTGCAAGGAATTCTGCCTCTGTTCAAAAAACAATACACAGAAATGAGAACCAGTGGTTTGTGCTTATATTTAACTACTCAGGAAGCTGAGATCTGATGATAGCTGTTTCAAGGCAGTCTGGCAGGAAAGTCCATGAGAATCTAATCATTGATTAACTAGCTGTAGGCTAGAAGTGTAGATGTGTCTCAAATGGTAGAGTAGTAACCTTAAGTGAATCAGCCAAGGGACAGCAACCTGGCCCTGGGTTAAGCTGCCTAGCTAAATATTTAGAGGAAAAGTTTCTTATAACCTACTGTTTGTGAGGTCTCAGCCCACTGCTTTGCGGCTTGTGGCAGGGGATTTTTGCAGGTTAGTTAGACATTTGAATCTCATGGACTTTTCTGCACAGACTGAGGCAGTGTGAAGTGAAGCCAAGCTTCACATCTCATGGTGTCTCAGAAGTGAGCTACCTCTGCACAAGGTCAAGATCCTGAAGGTTTCCCCACTTCCCAACAGTCCACAGTGACCATGCTTTTAACACATGGAACATTACAGACTGTCGCAGATCCAAACTATAGCACAATGTTCTACTTCACATGCGCTTCAGCTTTTTTATTTTTCTATTTTGAATAAAAAACTGTTTCTAGAATGGGTTTGGAAGAAAGATTGATTCTGGATCTTGGAGACCTAACAGTACAGGATGCACATCTCAAACTTCATTGTAATAGCCAGGAGCAGGGTTTGTTTTTTTTTTTTCTACTAGGCATGTGGGCTGAGACATAGGTCCACATGTCCCGGATTTGGACTCATGGCCTTGCACTTGCTGGACAAGTGAGAATTAGGTTTTATGCTCCTCTAAATCTTAGCTACTCAGGATACTGAGATCTGAGTATCCTGTTAAAAAGCATTTCCAGGCAGAAAAGTCCATGAGTAACTTACCTCCAATTAACCACAAGAGGCCACAAGTAGAGCTGTGGCTCAAGTGTTGGAGCAGTAGCGTTGAGCAAAAAAAAGCTTGTAAACAAAGCCCAAGCCCTGATTTCAAGCCCCATTACTGACACAAAACAAATTGAAACACACACACACACCCTATTTATGTACATGTGTCCCTTTCTCTTTCTGTGAGAGAACAATTTAAAACATCTCTTCTGAGAAAACCAAATTGCAGACACCAAGAATTATCCAATCAAAGTCACTTTATTATAATGCTGTGAGTTCTATTCTTCCCAATACTCCAAATGGTCACCACATACAGATAGAACCTTTATAAGCAGAAATATAAACAGTCCATATAGTTTACAAACCTAAAATTTCTTCACTTTCAATCCTTTTGCTTTCTAGGCTAAGAGAGGGAGAAGTTGGACACAAATTTTGTCAACAAAATTCTTGTTTTAAATATGGATGAGAAAGATGCCTAATCTTAGCAAGTATTCTCTCAAAGAGAAATGTGACTGTTTTAGGCAAAGGAAACCTTGTATTGGATGTCTCTTGGATTTAAATAGCTTTTAATTAGCTGATTGGGTAGCATGTGGAATGTTAGGCAAGTTCAGAACCAATCGGTTCTGAATGAAGCACTAAGAGAATCTTTTCTGTTACATTTTATTAGCCCATATTAACTGAACAGTATATGGGATTTCTTCAAAGAGATGTGTGTGGGTGCATGAGCCTGTGCAAGTATATCTATGTATGTAGATAGGCAATTGAAGCAGGGTCTGAGAACTGTTCCTTAACCCTGTTTATTCTTAAGGCTGGCATTCTATTATTTGAGCTACAGCTCCTCTTGTGGCTCTGTACTGGTTAACTGGGGATAAAAATCTCAGGGACTTGTCTGCCCATACTAGATTCAAAGCTTGGTCCTGTGATCACAGCTTCTGGAGCAGCTTGTATTACAGCTATGAGCCATCAGTGCATGGAAATAGGTGTTACTTTTTAAACTTACTTTACATCTCTTCAATACCTCTCTCCTTCTTACACACTCTGTCATTTTCTTGTGCATGTGTGCACACACACGGGTATACACACCACATACACACATACACACACACCAAATAGTGTTTTCATCATCACCAGAAGGCATAAACTACATTCTTTTATTGTGCTTTTAACATTACACAAAAAGTCAAAACACAGAGCTTGGAACATTTGTCAGGTCCTGGTACATCAAGCTGTAATTCTAGCCATTCAGGAGACTGAGATCTGAGGATCACAATTTGAGGCCAGCCAGGGGAAGAAATTCCACAAGAGTCTTATTTTCAATAAACTACCCCAGCATATTTGCAAAGGGAGCTCTGACTAATTTGGTAGAGCACTAGTCTGAGCAAAGAAGCTCAGAGATGAGTTTAAGACCCTCTGTTCCAGCTATAGGATCAACACACAAAAAATTGTCAAATATTGGCGCATATTAGAGTAAATGTATCTTATAAATGTGCTGTTCAAAAATTAGTATTGAACCATTTTATTTGAATATTTTTATAAAATACATTTTATAAGTATAATTTATAATATAATTTACATAGGAAATCTACATAACCATAGAAGAAACTACAGTAAAATTATGTGAATCCATAACTCCAAGTCTCACAATCACCAATAACACAAAAACACATATACAACAATGCACATACCCCAAATTGGAAACAAACATGAATAGCAAATAACTGGTTATCTGACTTTAGTGGTAGAGTGCCTCCCTTGAGTTCCTTTCTTGTTATTGTCCAAATGAAAAATCATTAAGAAGAAGAAACTATTTTCTATTGCTGGAATTTCCCCCTTATTTTCTTATTCCGTTTGACATTCTCAAAGGAATTTTTTGTCTTGTATTGGTGTGGTTTGTGTTGTTGTCTGGGGTTATTTGAATTTCCAGATGAAAAACTCTTCAGCTTCATGTAAAATATGTGCAGGATATAAACTGAAAGGGAGTCCTAGCTACCAAGGTGATTAGACCTGAAAAATTGAAGTTCAAAGACAGCTGAGACAGAATAGTCTGTGATATCCCATCTCTTATAGCCACTAAAAATTAGGCTGACCAAAGCATTAGTGCCTCATGGCTTTAATCATAATTACTCAAGAAGCTAAGGTGTGAGGTCCTGGTTCCAAGCCAGAGTGACTTAGAATGGCCTTGAGACTCTTATTTCTAATCAATCAACAATTAGAAGGAAGTAGAGTTGTGATTCATGTAATAGAAGTCTAGTCTTGAACAGAAAAATCTCAGCAACAGTGCACAGGCCTTGTGTTCAAACTCTAGGATACAGAAACTCACACAGACACACAGGGACACAGAGACAGTAATGCTAGAGTATATCTTGGGCATGGGTGGGGAAGATGCCAATACTGAGAAAAATATTTTGAATCATTGATTTTCATGGTCTAGCCTGCATTTGGGGGATTTAGAAAAGGGCAAAGAATCAGGGTCATGTAGAAGTCTGAGCTTCAGGAGATCTGAAGTGGCTTTTGCTTTCCATCCCAAATCAGCAGACTTCACATGAGTATGATGGTGCCAGGCAGGGATCCCATTTACCTTCACAGCTGTGGGGGTGCTCAGGATAATGATGTAGGGTCCCTTCCAAGCAGGAGTGAGGGCATGTCTGATGAACTTCTTAATCTAATTGGAATCTCCAGTTTGGTAGGGATGAGATAGATCTTAGCAGGGTCTCCCAGCCTGCTTGCTTACCTCCTACTGGGCCACCTGTAAGTTCTGCACAGAGACTATCAAGAATTAAGGAAGCATTATGAAGCTAAAGAGGGAGCCTGACTTCAGTGAAATCTCCCAGTATTTTTCTGGCTTTTTTTTCAGGCCCATCTTCTGTTATCCTAGCTAGTA
>NW_012267350.1:10000-12091 GCF_000151885.1 Dipodomys ordii
AGGTAGAAAGTTCCATTCCCATTTCTTTTGTCTTGGTTGTTTTTGGAACCTTTCATTTTTGTCATTCCCACTTCTGACCCCCAACTTGGCTCCTATACGTGCAGGTATTGGTTTCTGATTCATCTTCTCAGTGGTTCTTTACGCAGAATCATTCCCATATACAATTATTCTCTGTTCTTTTTTGTAGATGGCCTACTATTCCACTCTCATTTATTGTGTGTACTGGCACTGGGTCTTGAATTTAGAACCTTGAGCTCACATTTACTTTTCACTCAAGGTTGCCTCTCTACCCATTGAGCCACATCCCCCTTCTAGCTTCTTTCTGGTTAATTGGCACAAAGCCTCTCCTGGTCTTTGTCTTTACCCATCTTTGATCTGTCCATTCACCTTCAGTGGTTTTATCTTCAACAACTGTAAGCTTTGTAGCTTCCTGATTTAAATATATACTCCCAACAATATTTGATACCTTGATCCCTCTGTAATAGTGGTGAAAAGTGCAGACATTGGGGGCACCCCATATCTCACATACTTAGAGGCCCTGGTAATGCTCATCTTCAGGGGAAATGTAGCTGAGGAGTTCTTCTGTTTTCCCCAACTCCTTACCCAGAGGGAACATTTCACTGGATTGGGAAGATTCCATAGGAGTAACTCAGCTGAACCATGGTCATGGAAGGGAGATCTTGCAGAGGAATAAAGGGCCTAGAAGCACTCAGATTTCATGACAAATATTCTTTCCATGTTTCCTCTTTCTCTAGCACTGATTGTTCTTCTCACCTTAGTAGAGGAGGATTTGAACTTAGAATGTGGGCTTTTCAGGCCTCAGGCCTGCTATATTTCACATGAACTTTAGCCTTTTCAAAAGTATTCTATTTTGGAAAGATAAACTATTTTTAGAATGGGTTTTGAAGAAAGCTTGATTCTAGAACTTGGAGACCTGACAGTGTAGGATAAGCCTCTCAAACTTGAATGTGTTAATTTGTTTGCGATGGCTCACACCTGTAATCCTAGGTATTCAGGAGGCTAAGAACTGAGGATGATTCAAAGCCAGTACAGGCAGGAAAGTCCATGAAATTCTTATCTTCTATAAATCACCAAAAGGTCAGAAGTGCAGCCATGGCTCAAGTGGTAGAGCAATATTATTAAGTAAAAAATGGTCAAGAACAGAGCCCACACTCTGAGTTCAAGCCCCATGACTGGCACAAAACAATCTTTTGCAAAAAAAATCATTCTTTAATGTGTATTTATGTCCCCTTATCTTTCTATAAGAGAGTCATTAAGAAAAATCCCTTGTGAGAGAAACAAATTGTTGACACCAAGAATTATCCAGTAAGAAGTCATTTTAGGAAGTGGCACTGTAGCTCAAGTGGTAGAGCGCTAGCCTTGAGCTGAAGAGCTGAGGGACAGCGCTCAGGCCCAGAGTTCAAGCCCCACAACCAACAAAAAAGAAGTCATTTTATTATTATGCTATGAGTTCTGTTCTTTCTGTTGCTCAAAATGTTTCTGACAAACATATAGAAACTTTATAAGCAGAAATGAAAACAGTCTATGCCATTTATAAACAAAACCTGCACTTTCAATACTTGGACTAGGAGAGGAGGAAATATATTTGGGAGACTTAATAGTAAGTTAAAAATAAGGATCATATGTATAATCCTAAATGTACGGCACAATTAGTTCCTGTTGTAAATACTGATGAGAAAGATGCTTAATCTCGAGAGACGGCGGAAGATGGCGGAGGAGAACCTGGAATCTGAACAAGCTCTCTCATAGAAAGCAGTTTTAGAGTTCCAGTGAACAGTCCTAAGCCAGAGAATCACACCAAGTGTGCCATCACAGGACAGAGAGTTAGACAAGAGAGGGAAGCCAAGACAACAAGACACATCTGAGCGCTTGCCAGCAGCCGCCGCCGCCGCAGCAGGGTCGTGGTGGCGAGCGCAGCCATACCTGAGCGCGCACACAGAGAGTCCAGGATGAAGGATCCAGACGCAGCGGGCGAGCGGATTCTACTCAACACCAGCAAGAACCGACAAGGAGCAGACATCTACATCCTGCAGTTTGCAGACCAGAGACGACCCAGGATCCAAGACTCGG
>NW_012267350.1:19064-20575 GCF_000151885.1 Dipodomys ordii
ATATGCTTTTCTCTCATATGCCTTCAAAGATGCATGTGCATATGTATTTACCTGGGCTTGAACCCAAGTCCTGGGCACTTTTTTGCTCAAGGCTGCCAACATAACCTGTTTTTTTCACCTCCGCATGCGGATTTTTCTTCCTAGGCTGGCTTCAAATCTCAGTCCTCAGATATCAGCCTCCTGAGTAGATAGGATTATAGTTGTGAACCACCATTGCCCAAAAATAGATGTTTGTTTATTTTGACTTACGTTGTATCTCTTCAATAACTCTCTGGTCTGCCTCTCTTTTCTCTCTCACCCACCCACCCCCACACATTCACATAAAAATAACTCATTTTTCATTAGCAGAAGACGTAGACTAGAGCAGTTTATTCTGCTTTTAACTTTAAAACCAGGTCCAATCACCGAGTTTGGGATATTTGTCAGGCACTGGTGGCTCACGCCTGCAACCTAGCTACTCAGGAGGCTGAGATCTGAAGATCACGATTTGAATCCAAACAGGCAGGAAAATTCAGTCTTATCTTCTTGTAAAAAAAAAAAAAAAGTTGGTGCAATGGTAGCAGTGAGCCCAAGGCCAGACTCAGTGAAGCTGCTCAAAGTCAAGTCTTACAAAGATGATTTCTGTCCATGAATCCACAATTCAGTGCAGCAGTTACAGATTGGCTTAAATACTCTCCAGAACATCTTAACCATGAAAATACGTTGCTCTTTTTTTTTCTGTCGGTCGTAGGGCTTGAGCCCCGTGTGCCTGGGCACTGTCCCTCAGCTCTTCAGCTCAAGGCGAGTGCTGTACCACTTGAGCCACAGGGCTACTTCCTGTTTTCTTAGTGGTTTATTGGAAATAAGAGTCTAACGGAGTTTCTTTCCCAGGGTGGCTTTGAATCAAGATCCTCAGATCTCAGCCTTCTGAGTAGCTAGGATTATAGGTGTGAGCCACCGATGCCCGACTAATTAAAATACGTTCTTAATAACCATTATTGAAAGAAGTTTTGTAAGTGGACTCTTTCAAATATTAGCCCTATCAAAATAGAATTGCAGGCTCCTTTCAAAAAATTCAATCTCTAAGAGCTGTTTTCCCTATTAGCAGTCAGAATGGCATAGCTGTGAGAATAGCATGTGCAGTACCTGCTCACATGATCACCCTGGGGACACCTTCCAAATTGATTACTTAGAACCACCCCATCCCTTGTTAAACAGTTTCCCCTGCAGACTGAGTGTAGGCAGCCTAGAAATAGGTTCAAAAATGACAGTCTTGAATAAGTAGCACTTTTCCCCATCTAGCAAATTGTAGTCACTATGTAGATTGAAGAAAAAAATTCTTTAATAAAAATAATTGTATTTTATTTGAACAGTATTTGATATGAATGACTAATCATTGAAAATCCAATCTATTGAGATTTTGTTTAATAGCCTGTGTAGCTTATCATCATGGTTAACTCACTTACTTTAGGTTTTTCATAGCCAAATGTCACAAGGTTTTGTATAACTCTCTATATACTTTTTATTGTGTG
>NW_012267350.1:21545-44177 GCF_000151885.1 Dipodomys ordii
ATGAAATTAAATAATGTGAAATTTATTCAAATAGCCACACTCCTTGTGAAGTGGTCTTTATATAGCTACATCAATAGAGATAATCACAAACTCCTTAACACATGCCTGTTTCTTTCTTCTTTGTTTTGACAGGGAGTCTCATGTTGCCCCGGCTGGCCCTGGACTTCTGGGCTCAAGTGCCCACCTGCCTCTGCCTCAAAAATAGCTGGAAGGACAGGTGGATACCATCACACCTGGCTTTCAATTAATGGAGCTGAGGTACAGCTGAAATGCTTGCCTGCCTGCCTGGTAAGCATGAGGTCCTGAGTTTAACCCCCTAGTATGGCTCCTGAAATGAGATTCACAAGGCAATATGTAAACTCTGTGTCTACAATCTCATTAACTATATAATAATGTAAGCAGGAAGCAATGATTATGTATTTCTGAAAATAGTACATAGGTTTTCATTCTAATTCATTAACCAGTAATAAATCCCTTGAAGTGAAAATTTAGCAGTGAAACATATTCTCAAACAACTATCATGGAGCACTGAAGAAAGGTGGAAAGTTTAAATTGTTAGGTTTGAAAAGAACTTTTAATTAGGATTAAAATAATGATGTAGTAGTCAGTTGAATTTTCTAAGAAGAGTATTATCTGAAGAATAACAAAACTGCAAGATATTGGAAGAGGATTGAATAGGTTTTAAGCTCATTAAGACTACAGAATTTTAATGAACTATTGTTTGTTTGTGTGTGAGAGAAACAGAGATAGAGAGAGAGTATCCTGGGGCTTGAAATCAGGGCTCAAGCTTGAGCTTTTATGCTCAAGGCTAGTGTCTACCACTTGAGCCACAACTCTACTTCCAGTTTTCTGTTACTTCATTGGAGATAAGAGTTTGAAGGACTTTCTTGCCTAGGCTGGCGTGGAACCGTGATCCTCAGATCTCAGCCTCCTGAGTCACTAGGATTACAGGCTTAAACCACTGGTGCCCAGCTCAATGTACTATTTTTTCAGTGATTCACTGTTTAACAAGTTGTTTAAGACACCTTTTAATAACTTTAGTGTTAGTTAAACAATGACCCACAAAAAACTTATTATTAAACTGTACATACAAAAGTTGAAACAGGGGCTGAGGGTTTAGCTCAGCGGAAGGGCACCCGCCCAGTGCGCTTTACAAGGCCCTGGGTTCTGTCCTCAGCCCTGGAAAAAAAAGAAAAAAAAAAGTTGAAACCAACTGTTTGGTCCCATTGCTTCATACTCCCATCTAAGTATCTGCAAAGTTGTAGAAGCTGTCCATATTTCTAGATGCTGTGCTCTTTGTTGAAGCCACAAATGTTTATTTTAAATATAAAACAAACAAATACATTATGTAACTTCAAGATGCCAAAGCTCATGTCTCTACTAGGGCTGAAGAAGATATAGAGCATATTTTTTTTGGTCGTGGGGTCTGAACTCTGAGCCCAGGCACCGTCCCTCAGCATTTCAGCTCAAGGCTAGCACCCTTCCACTTGAGCCACAGTGCCCCTTCCAGCTTTTTTCTGCTTATGTAGTGCCGAGGAACTGAAACCAGGGCCTCGTGCATGCAAGGCAAGCACTCTACCACTGAGTGAACTTCCCAGTCCCGACAGAGCTTGTTTTTTAAAAGAAATTCAAGCACATAATTTATACTATTTGTAGGATAGATTATTTATTTATTTATTTTCCCTGTCCCCCACAGACGTCTGTTGAGGTTCTTTATCTTGTCTTCATATGTACTTGCAAAGATATTCAAAATTATTCTATCATGTTTTCCTTTCTATCGTGTTTATTCTATATCATTTTCCTCTGCCCCTTTCCTTTCTCCTCTTATCCCTTAGATTCATGTTCTGTGTTTATTCATAGGTATAATCATGTATACATATACATGTATCATGTGAACATGTCCATAGATTTTTCTATAGAGTCCATGCCAATGAAGTTTCAACACTGAGAATACAAAAATGAGTTCTTTCTATTAAGGTATGTTAATTTTGTGGTAGACTACCTGCCTGGAAAACACAAGGGCCTGAGTTCAAACCCCAGCACTTCCCCAAAAAAGTAGCTTTTAC
Source organism: Dipodomys ordii (assembly GCF_000151885.1). Taxonomy (NCBI): domain Eukaryota; kingdom Metazoa; phylum Chordata; class Mammalia; order Rodentia; family Heteromyidae; genus Dipodomys; species Dipodomys ordii. The sequence goes on from NW_012267350.1 coordinate 23,612, forward strand.
AAAAATAAGCTAGTATTTAGAGAAGCCCTGATTTTAGTCTACCTTTATCATATACTTCCTATGTGATGTTGACATTATAAATGTTTTGGGGCCCAGGTTTACTCTTGTAAAATAAGGATGTTGGATTAGAGAATTCTTTAATGAACTGTAAAATGTCTAAAGTATAAATCTTTTTATCTCTCAATTTCCTTTTCTAGCAAATCTTGTTTTGGCCATCTCAGAACTATTGTGATATTAAAATGAGACAGGCCCAGTCAGAAAGTCAGTGAGAGAATTTTATCTCCTCTTAAATGACCAAAAGCTAGTAGTTGATCTGTGGCTCAAGTGGTTCAGCATGAATCTTTGAGAAAAAAAAAGTGTTCAGAGACAGTGCCCAGTCCTTGAGTGTAAGGCCCAGTTGGTATTAAAAATAACCAGAACAAGAATGGCTGGAGTTGTGGCTCAATTGTAAGAGAACCTTTCTCACAAGCACAAGGCCCTGACTTCAAAGTCTAGCACTGCAAAAATAAATAAGAAAAAATGATATTAATAGTCACGTAGAGTTTTCTGTGCATTCATTTCACCATGCTAAATACCCAGATGTTAAGTTGCTAGGCTAGCTGTTAAGTGTATGTTCAGGGTTGGATAATAAGGATATTTTCAGTGCTAAAAGAATCTGCCAATGGGGCTGGGAAGGTGGCTCAGTGGTAGAGCGCTTGCCTTGCATGCCTGAGGCCCTGGGTTTGATTCCTCAGCACCACATAAGCAAAACGAAAAAAGCCGGAAGTGGTGCTGTGGCTCAAGTGGTAGAGTGCTAGCCTTGAGCTAAAGAGCTGAGTGACAGCGCCCAGCCCAGAGTTCAGGCCCCAAGACCGGACCAAAAAAAAAAAATCTGCCAGGAAGTAGAAGTGTGGCTCTGGTGATAGAACCTCAGATATGAGTGAAAAAGCTGAAGAAGAGCATGAGGCCATGAGTTCAAGCCTTAATAACTACACAACACAGAAAGACTGGCACAGGCAGCTTAAGCCTGTAATCCTAACTACTTAAGAGTCTGAGATCTGAAGATATTTCTATTAAGTCCATGTGACCTTCTTATTTCCAATTAACCACCAAAAACCTAGATGGGGAGCAGAATCATTAGACTTGAGCAGAAAAGCTCATGAACAGGCCCAAATGCTGAGTTTAAGTTCCAGGGCTTGCACAAAGAAAGAAAATGTCCAATCTTTCCAGATTGTACCATTTTGTATTTCCACCAACAGTCAAGGAGATCAATTTCACCAAGGCTTTCTCAGTGTTTAAAATTCTCACTATAAAACCATTCTGATAGGTGTGCAGCGATATCTTCTTAAAAATTGTTTTTCCTTAATGGACAGTCATGTCATGTAACTTTGAAAGTCCTTTGTCAGATGTGAAAATATTTTCTTATCTACAGCTGCTTTCCATTCATTTATTTAACAAGAGATGTTTTTCAGAACAAAAACTTTTAATTTTGCGGATATTCAATTTTTCAAGTTTTGTTGTATATGTTGTGTTCTGGTGACTTGGCTGAGAAATCTACACCTAGTCAGTCTTGTTCTTTCATTTAGAAATATAACAGTTTTATACTTAAATAAAATATAGTTAAACTAATGATAGGTTTTGAATTTATAATTTGATAATTCACTTTGGTTTTCCTAAGGTAGAATGAATCTCTTTGTTCTTTTTTCTTTTGCTAGTCCTGGGCTAGTCTGGGCACTGGACACTGTCCCTCAGCTCTTCAACTCAAGGCTAGCATTCTACCACTTGAGCCACAGTGCCACTTCTGGCTTTTTCTGCTTATGTAGTCTGAAGAATGGAACCCAGGGCCTCATGCATGCAAGGCAAGCACTCTACCACTGAGCCAACTTCCCAGCCCCTCTTTTTTTCATTTTTTTTTTTTACTGGTTCTATGGACCTGGATGTGAGTGCTGTCCTTGAGCTACTTTTGCTACTTGAGACACAGCACCACTTCCAGATTTTTCTGAGTAGCTTATTGGAGGTAAGTGTCTTATGGGCTGATTTTGAACCATGATCCTCAGATCTCTCCTTCCTCAGTAGCTAGGATAACAGTTGTCAACACCAACACTTGGCTATTTTTATATTTTTATTAGTATAACTGAATTATACAAATGGGTTTTATTGTGCTTTTTACATTTATGCATGTAATGCAATGTACTTTGATCAAATTAACTCAATGTTATTGTTGCCTTTTTATTTCTTTCTTTGGTGGCACTAGGTTCTGTATTTTAGGACCTCATATTCACTGGGCTCTCAGTCTACCACTTGAGCTACAATTCCTGCCTTGTTGTTTTGCTGATTTTTTTTCAATCATGGAATCTAAAAAATATCAGTAAATAAAAGAAATGGAATATTTTCTGCCCAGGCATTTCTGGAACCTCTATCCTCCAGATTTTAGCTTCCTGAGTAGCTAAGATTATCGTTGTGTTCCATAGATACTTGGCTTATATTTTTCTTTCTTAACCCTCTTTTTTCCTGTTGTTTTAAACAGTTTTAGTACAATTCATTATGCTATTTACATCAAGGCTCAAACCTAGTTTGAGTTTTGATTTATTGTAATTTTTCTTAAATTATTAAATTTTTATTGTTATTAAAAAGGTGGTGTGCAGAGGGGTTACCATTTCATAAGTCAGATGAGTACATTTGTTTTTGGACAATATCACCCTTTCTTTTATTATTTCCCAGTTTTTCCCTCCCAATTCTACCTACAAGTTGTATTTAATTTAATTTTTTTTATTGTGAAAATACCGTACAGAGGGGTTACAATTACATGGGCAAGATAACAAGTACATTTCTTATCAAGCATTGTTGCCTCCTCTTTGTTTCCCCTTCCCATCCCTTCCCATCTTCCTCGCGCCTTCCCCCACCCGATCCTCCCCCCCCCACCAAAGTTGTAAAGTTCGTTTTTCGACATAACGACTTGTATATCTTATTGTTGCAATGGGTCTACCCGTATCCCTAGTTAAACGATTTGTTTTTGCCCTTCCCCTCCACAAATTTGTAAGAAACTTCAACCTAAGGTAGAAGTTCATATTTTTGCCTATAGATATTTGATCTGCAAAATCTTATTTGAATTCAGAGGGGAATTTCATCAAACCTATAGATCAATTAGGGAAGAATTGCTATCTTGTCTACATGGTTTTCTAATCCACAAATGTAGTACATCTAAATTCTATTGTTTTAGGCCTTCCTAGACATCAGCACCAGCAGCTTGGAATTTTCAGCATACACAATCTGTACATATTTTGTTCAGTTCCTATGTACTTCATTTTCTGGAGAGTAATTCTAAGTGGTAATGTGTGTGTGTGTGTGTGTGTGTGTGTGTGTGTGTTTGTGTGTGAAACTACTGGGCTTAAACAAAGGGTCTGGGCACTGTCTCTCAATCTTTTTCCACTGAAGAGTAGCACTCTAGTACCTGAGAAACAGCTCCACTTCTGGTCTTTGCTAGTCTATTGGAGATAAGATTCTCATAGATTTTCCAGCTTTAGCTAGCTTGGAGTCCTGAGCTTAAGATCCTAGCCTCCTGAGCATTATAGGCACGAGCCATTAGCACCCAGTAGTATTGTGTTTTTAATTTTAACTTCTGTATTGTTAGTTTATTTAACTTCTATATTTATAGTTAGTTGTTAGTACATAGAACTGCAATTCATGTTTTTGTGTTGACATTTTTCTCATTTTCTTTCAATTTTTCTTTTAATTAGCATAAATTTGTTGTACAGAGGGATTTTATTGTGGTATTCCCATATGTTATTTGTGAATAGGGATAGTTTTATTTCCTATACCATTTATATTTTTACTCAGCTGGCTATTCTCTTATTTTACTTTGGCTCTGTAGAGTAAGAGTGGTGAGAGCAAGCACCCTTCCTTTGCCCCAATCATAATGCAAATATTTCATTTTTTACCAGAATGTTGTTAGCTGAAGGGATATGAAATACAATGGAAGACAACTAAATATAATTTAAAGAAAATTATCTCTCTGTATTTCAACTCAAAGTTCAAATGTAAAAGTGCATTTTAATTAGCATATATGTAACTATCATAGTCACAGAAAACTTATACTTTAAGAGTCAAGCAAAGAGGGAATGTGTTGATAGTACACTCCATTGCCATGTAAAAGCATGATGTAGTATTTTGTGGGAGACCTGTGGCTTGAACTCAAGCCCTGAACCCTGTCCCTGAGGGCTTTTCCTAAAGGTTTGCTCTCTACCAGTTGAGCCACAGCTCCACTTTAGGCTTTTTGGGGTACATTAATTGAAGATAAATGTCCCATAGCTTTTCCAGACTGGAATTGGCTTCAAACTGCAATAGTCATATCTCAGCCAATTGAACAGGTTAGATTACAGGATTGGAGCACCAGAACCCAGTTTGAAACACAGTATTTTTAAGTGGAAGGTATACCAAATTTTGTCTTCTTAGAATAACTTAGCTGCTCTTTCTTTAATAGACTACAAATTATGTGGGATCACCATTGGTTAAAAGTTTACATGATGCTCGAGAAATCTGATAATTGAAAATGAGACAGCAAAAGCTCTTGGAAATGAGCCAGATATTGTCAGTTCGAAAATGTGACAAGGAAAAAGGTCAAACATGAATTCCCAAGACAGGCTGGCCTCAGAAAATTCAGTTTTATATACACATTCTAGATCACATCTGATCAAACATGTGATAAATATTTTTGTGTTCATGTACTTTTGTATAAACATATGTATATAAAATATATACCTATGTATACAAATATGTATGTGTATATGAACTCAAATATTTCTATATAAATATATACACATATGTGTATATTTTAGCAATTCAAGGTATGGAAAACTTGGATTTGGAGGCATGGCTCAAGTGGTAGAGTTCCCTCTTGAGCAAAAACCAAGGTAGAGCCTGAGGCTCTGATTTCAGGCACCACTGTCACAAATTTACAAAAAAAGAAAAAGAGAAGAAAATAAAAGGAAAACCTTAACATTGCTCAGCTGAGTTAGATAAAGATCAGAAAATTCACAATGACCTCTGGATTTAGCAAAAACTTGATCTTTTGCCAAATGCTTTCTCTTCGAAATCTCAGTGTACTCCTTAAAGGAATACATATTACAAACACTTAGAGCTAACATGTTTTATTTCCTAAGAAAGCAATTTATTTACCAATTCTTGCTCCACCCCAGCTCTATAGGCCCAAAATGATAAAAATCCACAGTTGTGTAGAATGTATGGGTAAATATCAAGGGTGGGAGAGGGGCTTTGAGTTTGGAAGCAGCTGAAGCTCACACATATTGGGAAAGTCTCCTTCCTGGCAGGCACCATCCATCACTAGCCATTTCTAGTGGAGCTAGAAGGAATTATTGCTTCAGATATGTCTGGGGAGGTGGTAAGTAGAGGACTGTCATGGCTTAGGGCGAAAGTGGGAACCATGTTTGATCTGCCTTCTGTTTATCAACTCAACAAGTTTGAACTGCAAGGTTCAAGCTCAGTAGGCAACAAAGGACAGAGCTACAGATACAAGCAGTTACCAGGGTGCCAAAATGTCACTGTCAATCATCAGACCTTGGTACCTGTGTGAACACCCTTTCTACACACATCCTGGGAAGTATTATATATATATAGATAGATAGATAGATAGATAGAGAGAGAGAGAGAGAGAGAGAGAGAGAGAGAGAGAGAGAGCGTATTTATTAGTGGGAAAATAGGTCTTCACCTACTTAAAAAATAGAGGGCACTCTCTGCTTATTCTCTCACTCAAGTTCTCAACTCTAACTATAGCGTTGCTAGTAAAAATCTCTTAACTTGAGAAAGGAATCCTCTATGCATAGTTTCCTGAGTTTTTTAAATCATAAATGAATGCTGAGTTTTATCACATGTAATTTTTTTTATTTTTTTATTTTTTGGGGGGGTCCAGTGGTGGGGCCTGAACTCTGGACCTGGCTGCTGTCCCTCAGCTCTTTAGCTCAAGGCTAGCACTCTTCACCTTGAGCCACAGTGCTACTTACAGCTTTTTCTGCTTATTTGGTGCTGAGGAATCGAACCCAGGGCCTCATGCATGCAAGGCAAGTGCTCTATCACTGAGCCATCTTCCCAGCCCCACATGTAATTTATTTAACCTGTGGTACATGTACAGATGGGTTAGAGTTGCATATTTCAGATAATGCGTACATTTCTGTTTGGACAGTGTCATCCCCTCCCTCATTTTCTCCCACATATTTCCTCCCAAACCCCTTCCCCCATTTGTATAGTTCATTTCCCACATAGTGTCTAGTATCACTGATGTATTAGCTCATCCTTTGTCCCACCATTTCTGGGCTTCACCTTCACCTCCCCAAATCAGATAAACTTACATAAAAGACACAGAAATCAACAACAGTGATAAAAGAGAAAAAACAGGAAACTAATGAAACACAAAGAGTACAATTTAAAAAAACACTTTTGTTTCCATTTCTTGGAGTTCATTTAAATTAACATAATTTTATATGATCATATGCACATAGCTATTGAGCCATTATCCTCTCCTAAAAATAACTTCCTTTGGTCTCACTATGTGAATGTTTAGAGTTCTGTTTAATTTATCATGGCCAAGTGTAATTTTTTATCTTTTACTATCTATTGGACTTGCTTGTAGATTCATAGTCACATTGCAATTATTACAAATGAGGGAAACCAAGCAACCTATGCTTCTTTGGGTTTGGCTTACTTTGCTTAGCACAACCATGTTCATTGCAGTATTGTTTACAATAGCTAAGATATTGGATCACCCTAGATGCTCCTTAGTGCTCGAAGGGCTCAAGAAAGTGTGGTATATATACACAATGCAATTCTATACTTCCATCAGAAAGAATGACAGTGCCCCATTTGTAAGGAAATGGAAAGACTTGGGGAAAAGTATATTAATTCTAATATTTTATCTTTTTTCTGTTAGTTTCTCTGATTCTCTTGTTTTCTGTTTCTTGCCTTTTTGTGGGGTGCTCAAATATTTGGGCTTATTTAGTGTTTTGAGTACACTTTGCATAGTTTTGTTCCTAGTCATTTTAAGTATGAAAATATTTATATAATGATGCATGTAAAGAAGCTTTCCAAAATTTTCTGTCATCTGAGAATGTCTTTATTTCTCACAATTCCTGAAGGATATTTTTCCTGATCCTGGAATTCAGAATTGACACTATTTTATATTTGAAAAATGTACCATTTCCTTCCAGACTTTTCTGGATTCAGAAGAGAAATGTGCTATGCTAGTATTTAAATCAGTGTTCCTCTATAGGTAAGATATTTCTCTCAAAATCCTATTAGGTGGTTTTTTTTAAAAAAAATCTTTATTTACATAGCTTGTTTATGGTGTGGCTTGGTAAGGATATTTTTGTTGTTTGCTTGGCCTATTTTGTAGTTTGGGTTCCAATGATAATTTAGTTTTTAACATCCCGGAAGTGCTTATTTGGTGTGCTTTGTTTGTCTATTATTAGAAGCCAGGTTGAAGCTGAGAGCTTGCTACAGGGATAGACATTTTCCAAAACTGCATGCATGGTGATTTAGGAAGGTTCACAATTTATTCAGATTGATATATTTTTCTTTTCCCAGTATTTACAATAAAGATTAACGAATAACCCCCATTGGAGGTGATTGGAGCTTGAGGCTTGCTGGCCAGAGTGGCTACAAGATCATGACCTGGAGCATCTGAGTTAGACAATAATAGCTCCTCAAACCTGTAATTAAAAAATGGCCTCCAAGGAAACAACACTGCCAAAAAGAAGGAAGAAACAGAGTGGAAACTGTGAAAAAGTTGAAGAACCAGAGATTGAAATATTTGAAGTGGAGAATTAGTGGACCAGCATGTAATAGCAGGCAAGGTAGAATATCTCCTAAAATGGAAAGGATATTCAGATGCTGTTAATACTTAGGAACCAGAAGAAACTAGATTGTTGCTGACTTAGGGCTTTTAAAAATTCTCAAGGAGTGAGTTCATTTGCCAGTGAATATGATGATAGCACATCAAATGATAAAAGAGATGCTGGTGACAACCCAAGTGGCTTTCCTAGAGATCTTGAGCCTGAACGAATATTTGGTGTCACAGAACATAATGGAGAAATGGTGTTCTACATGAAGTGGAAAAATTCACATGAAACTGGGTTGGTTCCGACAAAAGAGGCTAATGATAAATGCCTTGAAATTGTTACTGCTTTTTACAAATGGAGGCTGTATTGGCCAGGAAACTGAAACAGTAATTGTTTCCATATATCCATATGTATGTATACATACATATATACCCATATGTATATATACCCATATAGGTATATATGTATACATATATACACATATATATATTGCAAAGGTGTGTATGTATAATATATATTCATTTCAAAATATACATGTGCAACCTGATTCTTGCATTTTGCATTAATATTGTGAAAAAATAACTACATTCTAATAAAATCAATTTGGTATGTTAGTTTTGAAAGTAGTATTTGGGGGTGCTTTGGATATTTTTGCCATCAAAAATAATAGGAATTTCTAGAGTTGTATAATCTACCAGAAAATAATATTTGCTTCCCCAGCATTCAAGAACCCTTTTTTAATGTTAGCAAATTTTTTACTCATTAGTTAATCAGAACAGCAGTCTTTTAAGTGCTATGTGGAATAGTTTTCCAGGTTGTTTGTATAACTGGAATTCCCCACCCAATTGGCAGGGATTGCTAAGGGGAGTGGCAAGGTCCAGACCCCTAAGGCTCCCCTGCTGGTTGCAGTCAGAAAAGGTGCCCTAAGACTTGATGTCCTATTTTGTCTGTCAAGACACGGTGCCAGTATTGTTCAGTAGGGCTTGTATTGTAAAGATTTCACTTTTGCTAGTTATAGGGTTCACTCCCATTAGCGTAGGTACTAAGGGAACTAAGTCAGGGATTTATCATTTGGACACAGCCCAAGAAGAGAGTTGATATGTCTTCAACCTCCACAAAATAGCAGAAGATCAAACTGGAGGTATAGGCTAGATGATGGAATGGTTTGCAAAAGGAAGAAAGCAATGCAAAATTTGAGGAATCCATGAATCAAAGTCTCATATCTCTTCATTTATTCATGCAAAGGCAAACACAGACACACCAACATTCACACACAAACACAATGTATCAGAATTATGGTGTGTATGTTTTGCTTGATTCGAAGGAAAAGTTGATCTGGGGAAAATTCTGAGACCTTATTCAAAATATAACTCAACTTCAAATGAACAGTGTGTAGTTCCAGTGGAACTTTGCTGGCTTAGGAATACAACTGGAACAATCCCCCCCCATTAAAATACTATATTTCTCTCTGTTCTACTGTGTCTGAATGGTCTCTAGCCTAATTGGGAAGATGAGGCCCAAGTGTCACTGCTTGTATGCCATGGAAAAATCTGGGCTACTAAAGACTCCATAGGGGCAGAGCAAAGCTGGGTGGGTTTGAGCTTCCACCTGCGGTGCATGCTGACACCTGCTGGGGGCGCTATAGGACCAAAGTATACAGGAGCTCTCTTCTGGCTCCACTATTGCAGAGGGAATTGCCTCCTAGTATTTTGTCTTGTCACTTGGTCTGCTCCCCAGGTTTCCTTATGATGAGGTCACTGGGTAGAGAAAAATGGGATGCCAACTGCTGTTTGGGAGCAAGTTTAAAGTGTCAGCCATGGCCACATTCATCTGCTGTGGCTTCCTCCTTCTGTGTTTCTCTCTAGGTGTTCAGTGATGCCAGTGATTGATCAGAATACTCCTGTCTCTCCTACGTGGCACAATTATGGTTCCATCTTGTTTTTGAATGTAGAGGCCAACTAGTTGAGGAAGAAATTGTTTCTCTGGCCAGTGGATGCCACTTGATCTCAGCTTATGCACCTGAATGGACCATGTTTCCCATACTGGACTTAATATACCAAAAGGCATGCAAAGTTTCTCATACCTACTGGGTATGTGGTAGTCAGGTAGCATTTTGATTGAGTAGAGTGTGTGTTTTCATGTGGTATTTCTAATAGCTTTTGGTGACCAATTCTGGTATTCTAGGTAATTCTGGAGCAAAGGCTAATGTGGATGAAACTTGCTTTTACTTATGCCCAGGTAAAAAGTTGCCATGGCCTCAGTCTTTCCCCACAACTGTCTGTGAGTACCAGTGGCATGGCTCAAGGAATAAAGTGAAATCTAATGAAATCTAATGAAAACAAGAGGGAGCGAATCTCTGAATCCATCCCCTTGCACCATCCCAGACACATCAAACATCTGGGTCTGGCAGTGCTCCTCTTGCTAGCTTCAAAGCTCCAGATGGTCTAGGAAAAATTGTGAGCCCTCATTCAAAATATAATTCAAGGCAAATGGCTGGGGTGTAGGTACAGGGTCAGTTTATGAGTACAAATCTAAACAACACACTAATTACCCCCTTCCCTCAAACAGAAAACCACACTCAGTTCTCTTGACCTGTCTATGATTGGTCCCTCACCCTAATTGGGAAGATGTGTAAGGTATTGCTTCTGCTTCACTCTTTGAATCTTTGAGTAACTAAAGACTTTGCAAGGGCAGGGCAATCATGTGAGGTTTGAACTGCTACCTGCATGGTCTGTAGATGCCTCCTTTGAGGTCTAAAGCTATTAGATGTGCACAAGCTCTGAGTTGGCAGCAGGAAATAGCCTCCTAGCTATGTGCCAGAGGAAGAGTCCGGAGATAAATAGCCATCCTAGGTACAAGTTGTATAAGTGGCCACTTTCAGTATTATTCTATCAAAATAGAAGTGTAAATTCCTTTCAAAAACTCAGTCCCTGAAAGCTGTTTTCCCTGTTAGCTACCATATGGCTAGGAATGGCATGCCCAGTTCATGCTCACATAATCAACCTAGTGATAGCTTCTAAATTGGTTACTTAGAATCAGCACACCCCAGTCAGACAGTTTCCCCTGCAGACTAAGTATGGGCAGCCCAGGGAGCAGCTCCACAAATGAACTATTTGTTTTGTCAGTCATTTGTCTTGAACTCAAGGACTGGGTGCTGTCCCTGAGCTTTTGCACTCAAGGCTAGCACTCTACCACTTTGAGCCACAGTTCCACTTCTGTTTTTAATGTTGTTAATTGGAGATAACAGTCTCAGGGACTTTCTGCCTGGGCTGACTTCGAACCACAATCCTCATGTCTTAGCCTCTTAAGTAACTAGGATGACAAGTGTGATCCACCAATGCCAAGGTAACAATGGACAGTTTTGAGCAAATAACAGTCTCTCCCCTCATTCTAGGAAATTGCTGTCAGTATGTAAATTTTAGAAAAATACTTTGAAGAAACCAAAACATTACACTTGATTAGTACTTGATGTGAATGGCAAATCAAATGAAAGTCAGATCTCTCATGGTTTTATGCCAGTACTGAGGCTTGAACTCAGGTCTTGGATGCTGTCTCGGAAGTTCTTTGCTTAAATTTAGCTGTCTACTACATGATCCACAGCTCTATTATTGTCTTTTTGGTGATAAATTGGAGATTAGATTCTCATCAGTTTTCCTCCCTGTCTGGCTTTAAATGATCACTATCAAATCTCAGCCTCCTAACTAGCTAGAATTACAGCCATGAGACTCAAGTGCTCACCTATCAGGTTTTTAAAATAACCTACAGAATTTATCATCATGTCTAACAAATTTACTTACAGTGTTTCTTGGCTAAATATCACAAGGTTTTGTCTAACTCTCTGTGTCTTTTTTGCATTTGTTTTTGTTTTGTGCCAGTCTGAAGATTCTGCTGAGAGCGTAGGTGCTATCCCTTAGCTTTCCCTTTCAGGGGTGGCACTCTGCTATGTGCAGCCATGGCTGCACTTCCAGTCTTTTGCTGGCTAACCATTCTTATTTCCTCTTCAGAAAAAGTCTGTGTTTAAGTCTTCAACCCACTTATTAATCGGGCGATGGTTTCTTTGAGGATTTGTTGTTGGGGGATTTAATATTTTGAGTTCTAATTATATTTTATATGAGGCATTTTTCTGTTGTATGGTTAGTGAAGATCTTCTCCCAATCTGTGGGCTTTATATTTATCTTGCTAGCTCTGTCGTTTGCAATTAACAAGCTCTGTAGTTTCATGCAATCCCATTTTTCCCACCTTTGTTTGATTTGTTGTGTTCCTGGGTCTCTATTAAGAAAATTTTGGCCTGTTCCAAGGAGACCTAGAATCTCTCCTGTTTTTTCCTGCAATGTTTTCAGGGTGTCTGCTTTTATTTCAAGGTCTTTGATCCATTTGGTTGATTCTGACACAGAGTGATATATGAGGATCTAGCTTTAGTTTTCTACAGGTGATTAACCAATTTTGCCAGCACCATTTATTGAAGAGGCTGTCTTTCTTCCATTCTATTTTTTTAGCTCCCTTATCGAAGATTAGGTGGCTATAGGTCTGTAGGGTCATTTCTGGGTCTTCAGTCCTATTCCATTGGTCCTCAGGTCTGTTCTTGTGCCAGTACCAAGCTTTTTTGATTACTATGGCTTTGTAGTAGAGTTTGAAATTTGGTATTGATATTCCTCCAGCACTGTTCTTTCTGCTAAGAATTGTTTTTGCTATTCGGGGTCTTTTATTGTTCCATATGAATTTTTGGAATGCTTCTCTTTCATTGAAGAATGAGGTTGGGATATTGATGAGTATTGCATTGAATCTATAGAAACCTTTGGCAGTGTAGCCATTTTCAAGATGTTAATCCTCCCCATCCAGGTACATGGAGGATTTTCCACTTCCTTAGTTCTGTTTTAATTATTTTTTCAGATTTTTTAATTTTCATCTTAGAGGTCCTTCAATTTTGTTAACTCCTAGGTATTTTATTTTTGTGAGGCTATTAAAAAAGGAGTTGCTTTCCTGATTTCAGCCACCTTCATCTCATTATTGGCATACATATTGATCTTTGAGGGTTAATTTTATACAATGCTTGCCAAAGTTTTAGACCAGCTCGAGTAACTTGGGAGGGCACTCCAAGGGGTGGTTTAAAAACAAGATCATATCATCTGCAAAGCGAGAGAGTTTTACTTCACCTTTCCATATTAGGTCCCCTTTATGTTTTCATCTTGTCGTATTGCTCTTGCTAGGCATTCTAATACTAAATTGAAGAGAAGTGAAGAGAGTGGACATCCTTGTCTCATTCCTCAAATTAGAGGAAATGGTTTTAGCTTTTCATCATTAAGTATAATTCTGGCTGTAGGTTTGTCATACACAGCCTTTATTATATTGAGGAATGTTCTATGGATTCCTAGTTTTTTCCAGAGCCTTCATCATAAAGAGGTGTTGGATCTTGCAAATGCTTTTTCTGCATCTATTGAAATGATCATTTGGTTCTTATCCTTGCTCTTGTTGATGTGATGAATTATATTGATTGATTTGCATATATTGAACCAGCTTGCATCCCTGATATGAATCCTGTTTGATCACACTATGATTTTTTTGATGATTTGTTGAAGTCAATTGGCCAAAATTTTATTGAGAAGTTTTGTATTGACATACCTCAAAGAAAGGGGTCTATAGTTCTCTTTCTTTGATGAGCCTCTGCCTGGTTTGGGGATGAGGATTGTGATGGCTTCATAGAAAGAGTTTGGTAGTGAACTTTAACTTTCAGTTTAATTGAAGAGTTGGAAGATTATTAATGTGAGTTCCGCTTTGAAGGCCTTGTAGAATTTAGCTGTAAATCCGTCTGGGTCTGGGCTTTTCTTGGGTAGGAGGTCTCTTATTGCTATTTCTATTTCTGTGCTTGATATGGGTCTGTTAAGTTGGTTTAAATCACCTTGATTTAGTTTGGGTATGTCAATATTGCCTAGAAATTCATGAGTTTCTTCAGATTCTCAAACTTGTTAGCGTAAAGGTTTGAGAAGTATTCCCTTATAATGCTCTGAATCTTGGTTGTTTCTGTAACGATGTTTCCATTCTTATCTGAGTTTTTTTACTTGGGTATGTTCTCTTTTTTCTGATAAGATTTGCTAAGGGTCTGTCAATTTTGTTAAATTTTGGAAAGAACCAACTCTTTGTTTTGTTGATTCTTTCAATGGTTTTTTTTTGGACCCTAATTCATTTAATTCTGATATAGTTTGAATTATTTGTTTTCATCTACTAGATTGGGGTTTGGCTTATTGGAGCTTCAGGTGCCTCATTAAATTGTTGTTTTAAAAATCTCTCCAATTTGTTGTTGTGAGAACCCAGAGCTATAAACATTCCTCTGAGTACTACCTTTGCTGTGTCACAGAGGAGCTGGTAATATGTGTGTTCATTTTTGTTAAATATCATGAACATTTGAATTTTCTTTCTAATCTCTTCTATAACCCACTAGTGGTTCAACAATGTGTTGTTTAGCCTACATATGTTACAGGATTTTCTTTGGTGGATTTTGGTGTTGAATTCTACTTTTATTCCCTTAAAGTCTGAGAGAATGCCCCGCATAATTTCAATGTTTCTGAATGTGGACAAATTTGCTTTGTGATCTAAAATCTGGTCTATTTTCCGTATGCTGCTGAGAACGTGAATTCTGATGCTGCTGGATGAAATATTCTGTAGATGTCTGTTAAGTCTACTTGGTCTATGCAGTTGTTTAGATCCAAGGTTTCTCTGTTGAGTTTTTGCCAGGTTGATCTATCCAGAGGGGATAGTGGTGTGTTAAAGTCCCGAACAATTAAAGTCTTGGGATCTTTGTGAGATATTAGGGAAAGTAGTGTTTCTGGGATAATTTTGGGTGCGCTCTTGTTTGGTGAATAGATATTTAGAATTGCAATAGCCTCCTGAAGGAGAGATCACTTAATTAATATGTGATGACCTTCTTTATCTCTTCTAACTAATTTTAATTTAAAGTCCATTTTATCTGATATTTGGATTGCAAATCCCGCCTGTTTATGGGGGCCGTTTGCTTGGTAGATTTTATTCCAGTATTTCACTTTCAGAATATGTTTTTGTGAGCAAGGTGTGTTTGTTGAAGGCAAAATATAGAAGGATTTTGCTTTTTGATCTAACTAGACAATCTGTGTCGCTTAATTGGAGAGTTAAGTCCATTAATATTGAGAGATAAGACTGAGGTGTTTGGCAGTTCCTGCCATGTTATCAAACTTCTTGGGGGCTGTGCCAACTGGTTCTTCCTATAATTCCTGGCTTCTCTGTTTGGGGGCCATTACTTGGTCTTTATTGTGCTCTTGTTGCTTTTCTATATGTAGGACATCTTTAAGTATGTTTTGTAGTGCTGGTTTGTAGGAGAGAGAGATTGTTTCAATTTTTCTTTGCTGTGGAACTTGTTTATTTGTCCCTCCATTATGAAGGAGAGTTTAGCTGGCTACAGTATTCTTGGTTGATAGTTGTTTGGCATGTCCAAACTAGACCAAGATGAGTTAAGCCAACTTAACAAACCCATATTAAGCACAGAAATAGAAGCAGCAATAAAGACCTCCCACCCAAGAAAAGCCCAGAACCAGATAGATTTACAGCTGAATTCTACAAGGCCTTCAGAGAAGAACTCACAAGAATACTCATCTATCTCTTCAATGACATTGAAAGCAAAAATTCACTACCACATTATTTTTATGAAGCCAGCATAACCCTCATCCCCAAACCAGGCAAGGACTCATCAAAGAAACAGAACTATAGATCCATTTCTTTGATGAATATCAATACAAAACTTTTTGTTAAATCTTGGCCAATCAACCTCAACAACTCATCCAAAAAATCATACACCATGATCAAACAGGACTCATTTCAGGGATGCCAAGCTGGTCCAATATATGCAAATCAATCAATATAATTCATCACATCAACAAGAGCAAGGATAAGAGCCATATGATTATCTCAATAGATACAGAACAAACATTTGAAAAGTTCCAACACCCCTTTATGATGAAAGCTCTGGAAAAACTAAGAATCCATGGAACATTCCTCAATATAATAAAGACAGTATATGAAAAAACCTACAGCCAGCATTATACTTAATGGCAAAAACTTAAAGCCATTTCCTCTAAATTCAGGAACTAGACAAGCATGTCCACTTTCTCTACTTCTCTTCAATTTAGTATTAGAATGCTTATCAACAGCAGTAAGACAAGATGCAAAAATAAAGGGGATCCAAATAGGGAAAGATGAAGTAAAACTCTCCCTCTTTGCAGATGATATGATCTTGTATTTAAAGAACCCCATGGACTCCACTCCCAAGTTACTTGAGCTGATCGGAAACTTTGGCAAAGTAGCAAGGTGTAATATTAACCCTCAAAATCAATGGCTTTCCTGTATTCCAATAATGAGAAGAGTGGTGCTGAAATTAGGAAAGTAATTCCTTTTGTAATAGCCCCACAAAAATAAAATACTTACAAGTTAACTTAACAAAAGAGGTGAAGGACCTGGATAAAGAAAACTTTAAAACCTGAAAAGGAAATTAAGCCAGAACTAAGCAAGTGGAAAAACCTCCCATGCTCCTGGATTGGGAGGATTAACATGGTGAAAATGGAATACTGGCAAAGGTTATCCACAAATTCAATGTGATATCTATCAATATCCCAACCTCATTCTTCAATGAAAGAGAAAAAGCAATCCAAAAATTCATATGGAACAATAAAAGACCCTGAATAGCAAAAACAATCCTTTGTAGAAAGAACAGCCTTGGAGGAATATCAATTCCAAATTTCCAACTCTACTACAAAACCATAGTAAACAAAACACTTTGGTACTGGCACAAGAACAGACCTGAGGACCAATGGAATAGGACTGAAGACCCACAAAATAACCCACAGACTTATAGCCACCTAATCTTTAACAAGGGAGCTAAAAAAAATAGAATGGAAGAAAGACAGTAAATGGTGTTGGCAAAATTGGTTAATCACTTGTAGAAAACTAAAGCTAGATCCGTATATAGCACCCTGCACCAGAATAAACTCCAAATGGATCAAAGACTTCCTAATAAAAGCACACTCCATGAAAACATTACAGGAAGGAATAGGAGAAACTCTAGGGCTCCTTGGCACAGGCCAACATTTTTTTAATAGAGACCTAGAAGCACAACAAATCAAAGAAAGGTTGGACAAATGCGATTGCATGAAAATGCAGAGCTTCTGCAAGGCAAAGGACATAGCAAGCAAGATCAACAGAAAGCCCACAGACTGGGAAAAGACCTTCAATAGCCAAACAACAGACAAGGGTTTCATATCTAAAATATACTTAGAACTCAAAAAACTAAATCCTCAACAACAAATCCTCAAAGAAACAACTGCCCGATTAATAGATGGGCTAAAAACTTAGAGAGACTTCTCTGAAGAGGAAATAAGAATGGTCAATAGAAACATGAAGAAATGCTCAATTTCTCCAACCCTAAAAGATATGCAAATCAAGACAACGTTGAGATTCTACCTCACCCCAGTTAGAATGGCTATAATTAAGAAATCTAGGGGGCTGGGAAGGTGGCTCAGTGGTAGAGCGCTTGCCTTGCATGCTCGAGGCCCTGGGTACGATTCCTCAGCACCACATAAGCAAAAAGAAAAAAGCCGGAAGTAGCGCTGTGGCTCAAGTGGTAGGTAGAGCGCTAGCCTTGAGCTGAAGAGCTGAGGGCCAGCGCCCAGGCCCAGAGTTCAGGTCCCACGACCGGACCCAAAAATTAAAAAAAAAGAAATCTACTAACAATAGATGCTGGAGGGGATGTGGCCAAAAGGGAACCCTACTGCATCGTTGGTGGGAGTGTAAACTTGTTCAACCACTCTGGAGAGCAGTATGGATGTTCCTTAAAAGACTCCACATAGAGTTAGTTCCCTTATGACCCAGCAATACCACTTTTGGACATTTACACAAACGATCACAAACAAGGTCATACCAAAGCTACCAGCACAACCATGTTTATCGCAGCATTATTTACCATAGCTAAGATATGGAACCAAACCAGATGCCCCTCAGTAGATGAATGGATCAAGAAAATGTGGTATATATGTACAATGGAATTCTATACCTCCATCAGAAAGAATGACATTGCCTCATTTGTTAGGAAATGGAAAGACTAGGAAAAAAATACATTAAGTGAAGTAAGCCAGGCCCAAAGAAACATAGGTCCCATGGTTTTTCTTGTTTGCAATGACTAGTAGATGTCTAGGACAAACAGAGATGGTCAAAGGCTATGTACATATGACCACATGAGATAATGTTAAGCAAAATGTACACCAAGACAGAGACACAAGTGTTCTTTTTCTTTCTTGCTAGTGTTTTTAATGTACTTATACTGCAATATGTAATTCTTTTTTCTTTTGTATGTTCTTCCCCCATGGTATAACCCCTGTTTTCACTGGATTTGATGCCTGTGTTCTGGATCTAGTATATACATTTTTATAATTTGGGGAGAAGGGATATTGGGGAACGCTTAAATGGGGATTCAGGTTGACCCATTGTGACAACGAGATATACAGGACACTATGTTGAAAACAAACTTTACAATGTCGGGGTTGGGGGTGGGAGGAGTTGGGGAGGTGGAGAGGGAAGTGAAGGTAGGGGGAAAACAAAGCAGGAGGTAACAATGCTCACTACGAAATGTACTCATTACCTTACTCATATAACTGTAACCCCTCTGTACAACATTTTTACATCTATAAAAAACAATCTAGGGAGAGCCTGAGACTCTGAGGCAAGTGCCAAAAATACAAAATAAGAGAGAAGATAAAAGCAAAACATAGCATCACTCAGCTGAGTTGGATAAACATCAGGAAATTCACATTGGCCTCAGGATTTAGGCAGATGTAACCTTCCTCTTTACCCAAATGCTTTCTCTGGGAAAACTCTATATATAAGTTCTCTAAAGGTGTATATATGGCAAACACTTTGAGCTAATACATATTATTAATTCACAAAGAAGCAATTAATTTTCAAATTCTTGTCCACCCCAGCTCTACAGGACCAAATGAAAAAAAACGTAGAGGTATGTAATATGTATGAGTAAGTAGCAAGGATAGAGGAGGGCAAGAGAGGAGCTTTGAGTTTGGAAGTACCTGCATCTCACCCAGATTGAGAGAGTGTCCTGCCTGGGAGGTCCTGTCCATCACTGACCATTCCTAGTGTATCAAGAAAGAATTATTGCTGCAGAAAAGTCTGGGAAGTTTGTAACAAGAGGGCTGACATGGTCTAAGTGGGAAGGGGCATCTACATCTAATCTTCCTCCTGTTTATAAACTCAACAAGTTTGGAATGCAAGTTTCAAGCTCAACAAGGACTGATGGAGAGGGCTACAGATTCAAGCAATCACCAGAGTCCCAAAAACTTCACTAAGTTTTCAGTCATCAGGCCTCAGTACCTGTGGAAATACCTGTCTACATGCACCCTGGGAAGTGAGTATATAGTATTTACTAGTGGGAAGAATGTTCTTCTCATACTTAAAAAAGATGGGGTACCCTCTGCTTATTCTCTCACTCAATTCTCAACTGTAACACTTGCTTTTCTTATACAGCTTCTTAACTTGAGAAAGGAATATGCTATCCATATTTTCCTAAAAGATTTTTAAATCATAAGTGAATGCTACATTTTATCACATGTAATTTATCCTGTGGTAGATTGCATTGACTAAACATTGATTTTTGAATCAACTTTTCAGAGATTCAACACAATCCAAGCAGAAATAATCAAATTGAATTATAGACTTGAGAGATTCTCTTCTACTAATCTGTCTGCAGATTTCTGTGTGAAAGTTGATGGAAGATATGCAGTTTTGTTTTTGTGTGGTATTGGTGTTAGGAAAATCCCGCAATCACAACATACTGTGAAGGTATGCAATCTAAGAGAAAGAGAGAAAAGCCTCTGTGAACATTTAGGAACTTGAATTTTAGGAGAGTTTCACCATTTGCAGAATTGTTCAGAGTGGTTCACTGTGCATAACTTGATTGCACAAACTTGGTTCATCCTGGGTTAAGAAGTTCCCTGATTTCCAAGCTTGGCAGAAAAGAGTTAAGGCCTGAAAGCTCTACCGGAAAAGGCTTCATGGCAAAGCAAATCTCTGGATGGGTGTGGAACTTAGATTTGCAGAATGTTCCCACGATTCTGACTAGAATGTACAGGATCTGTGCTCAAGCCATTTGTACAACCTGTAGCTATGTTGTGGTTTCCTAAGAGTCTGCTGTTTTGAATAGTGCTAGGTGTCCACATAACCAGTCCCCAAAAATGTCTCAGGACCTGAATTTGTAGCAAGCTTTTTTAAAAAAAATTATTGTCATGGTGATGTACAGAGGGGCTACAGTTACACAAACAAGGTAATAAGTACGTTTCTTGTCAAACTTGTTACCCCTTCCCTCATTTGTCTCCTACTTTCTCTTCCTCCCATACCCCACCCCCAAGTTGTACAGATCATTTCCAACATACTGTCTTGTGTATATCAATGTTACATTAGTTCCCCCCTTGTCCTTTGTCTCACCATTCTGTTGTTCCCCTTCCCTTCCCTAACTCAAATAAATGTATATACAATACCAAGGATACCAAAGTCAAATACAGTGACAACAGAGGATATACCATAAGTGGAAGAATATACCAGTGAAACAAAAAAAATCCCATATTAGGGAAATGAACCTTAAGATATGTATTCAAATGTTTTTTTTCTTTCATGTGATTGTTTCTAACACATTTATAAGATTATTTCTTTGTTGCTTT
>NW_012267350.1:47557-72346 GCF_000151885.1 Dipodomys ordii
CAAGTGGTAGAGCGTTAGCCTTGAGCTGAAGAGCTGAGGGACAGCGCCCAGGCCCAGAGTTCAGGCCCCACGACCGGACCCAAAAAAAAAAAAAAAGAAATGTACTCATTACCTTGCCCATGTAATTGTAACCCCTTTGTACAGTATTTTCACAATAAAAATTTTTTAAAAAGAACAGGCTTTTCATATATTAGGCAAACATATTAGTTATTACTTAATCAAAAGCACTGTTTATAATGGTTATGTTGGAGGACCATCCCAAAGTTTTGTGTTTGTGTTTGTATTTATATAACATTTATATTGGCAATGTGTTTTTTTTGAGATTTTGTTTATTTTGATTGCTGAACTCCACACCCAGGCCATAAGCTAGCCAAATGATCTATCACTCAAATACATCCCTGACCTCTGTTTTGTTTTTGAGACTTGGTCCCTGGGAAGCCCATTCTGGCCTTGATCCTGCCAGGCATCAAGCTTGACTCAAATTTTAGGATTTCCTGCCTCTGACATAGAAATGTAAGCACAATAATCTCTTTGCAATTTTTTTCTGAAGAGAACATATTTTAAAATCAGTATCTTTACCACTCAGATGAACAAATTACACATCTTGGTTTCCCTTAAGTAGCTGAGCAAAACTACGTGGTCACTGAAAACTTTCAGTAGTGAACCACTACTTTACAGAATAGTGAAATATGTATACAGAAAGCTGATGAATTTTAGCATATCTAAGACTCAGCCTGTGGAAAAGGAAGAGGCTACTTAGAGATTTTGACAACTGAGGGCCTAAATGAGTTAAGAAAATTTCATAATCATTGACTTGAACATTTTGCATTTCTCCAATTCATTCCTTACAAGTAGGGTTAATTTTTCTCAGTATTGTATTACTTGTGCCAGAAAAGCCAGAAAAATAATTTGTGTAAGCCAGAAAAATAATTTGTGTCATCATCAGAATGTTACCTCACTATATATTGCTTACTTAATTTTTATAATGATGAAGAGTGGTCAAAAAAGAGGTTTTCTTAGAGCCAAAAGGATCTGAGAGAGTGCCTAGGTCTTGACTTCTAGTCCAGAGATTGACACTCACAGAACAACAATTTAAAAATTACAGGTTGACACATTGCAGCAATGAGATGTACAAGACCCTATGTAGAAAAATGAACTTCACAATTTAGGCGTGGGGGTGTGGACAAAGAGGAGGAAACAATGTTTGATAAGAAATGTACTCATTACCTTGCTTATGGGATTGTAACCCCTCTATACAGTATTTTCACAATAAAAAACTTACTTAATAAAAAGAAAAATTAAAGAATATTTTTCCATGCTCTACTCTGATACCATTCTTTTATTCTGATTGGAAGGATGAGGGGCACAAGTAGCCCCTGGTAGACAATTAACTCCTGGTTTGTCCTGTGATTTCTGACATGATAACAGTGAGAGGCAGAGGGAATACCAGGTCTGTGTGCATCCCCTACAGGATTCTCTTGTGCAAAAGTACAAAGAATCTACTCACCCAGGAGACACTTGCTAACAACATTGTAGACGAAAAAGTTGCCTCTTAGCTGTGTGCTTGAAGACTCCAGTGTGGGATTTGATCCTTCCTTGGTATAGTGAAAGGAGGAGCAGCAAATAGGGATGAAAATTGCTAATTAGGCCTATGTGTGTGTTCACTGATTGAGAGAAGGGTTAAAGTGCAAACTCTGGCTACCTGTTTCTGCTACACTGGGGTCATGTGATCAGAGGGCCTGGGGTCATGCCAGGAATCCACTGAATCCAGCACTTGGGGAGAAGACATCTCTGTGTGCCTGGTGCAGTAGAGGCTCAAGCCTGCTCTTGGTTGTTGATGTCAGAAAACAGAAGAGGAAAGTACGGGCCCAGCTGCTTGGTGACTCTAGGTGTCCCAACTGAAACATGGGGACTGCTCCCTGAAGTGAAGAATAAGGTCCACTTAGCTGGCTCAGTACGAAAAAGCGGCAGTGTGTGTAATTAGGCTGTGGCTACCCAGGTGTCACTAGAGCCTGTGTGGTTAAAATGGTGTTTCCAAAGGCTATGGTAGCCCATTCCTGTTCATCTAGCTAATGGGTCAGCAAAGGTGAGTGTGGGTGAACATTGGCTTGGATCCAGCCCAGACAAAAATTTCTTGCCCAAGTTCTGAACAAGGAAACATCACCTGTTCAGATTGGTTGTATGATCAAAATGGTGGAATGCCTTCTGGAAGCAAGAAAGAGAAGAAAGAGGAGGAAAGTGGCTGAATGTAAGCCCAAAGAGAAGAAAGAGGAGGAAAGTGGCTGAATGTAAGCCCATGCCCAGTGCACACACACTAGTACATACAGTCACTCATTCATCATTTTGCTTCACCTCTGTGTCTATGGGAAACTTAAGAGTGTCGAGAGAATAATTGAAGACTGTATTCAAAATAATTGAAGACTGTATTGAAGACTATAACTAAACCACAAATTCCTGTGGATATGGCCCAACTGTTGCTCTGCTAGTTTATCTGTTACTATGCTAGTTTATGAGTGCAGCCTAGAGAAGGCCAGAAATGCCAATACAAAAGCAATATGGTAACTGGAGATGTGATCCAGGTGATAGATTAGCACCCAGATCAAGAAAGTTAAGTGAAATTGCGTGATTCCCTACATCCTAGTCTCATATTTACCCATCTCCCCCACGAAATACATACACAATCATGCGCACACACACACACACACACACACAAAACCACATGAACACCCATGCAACTCATGCACAAAAGATGTCGGAGCGGAAGGGCCTTATGTGCTTGAGTGGAAGCATGCATTGGTGTAGGGGAATTTTTAGCTGTTTATTCAAATTATAATTAAACATGAGTCACTGTGTTGTAGTTCCTATGGTAAAATGGTGTTTTGCAATATGAGGAGCCACCTATATTGTGTGCAGATGCCTGCTTTGAGCACTAGTGGTGACAGACACACACAGGTTCAGAGTTAGCAACAAGACGGGAGAAAAATGGCCACCTTGCTGTTTGCCAGAAGCTAGGTCCAGAGATTTAATCTAGATCTGTTGTAGAGGAAGGAGATGTTTGGGATATGTATGGAGGTGCCAACTGTTGCGCTTAGCTTCTTCTCTGGGGTCCAGTATCAGACAATATGTAATACTCTCTAGTTATCTAAGGGTGCCATCAGTTGTGCAAACCCACTGTTCTCCTGTCTGGTATACTTGGGGCTCCCATTCCCCTTAAGATAAAGCCACCATGCAGTGGAAGAGGGAATTATGCGCCCAGGATGCTTGTTGCCATGAGGCTTATCACAGCATCTCAGCAAATGCAGCATGAGAGCAAGAAGGCAGTTTGTCCACCTGCATCACTAAATGGAGACAGAAGGCTGTAGCTGTAATTATTTGGTGACAGAGTGGCATTGCATTTTAATATGGTCTGTTAAAGTGGTGAATCTGGAGACTGGGGTGTCTAATTATTTTATCCTAGAGAATCCAGTGACATAATTATGGGTATAGGGTGGAAAGCCAGGCTGTTCCAGAATCACTCTTCCAAAACAGCGTTTGTGTGTACTGGGAGCGTGGACCAAGATATAATAATGCTAATCAGAAGAAGAAAGCAATGCTGAGACAGCAAATCCTTATATCCCAGTCCCCAGACCAGCACAGCACATACAGCAGGCTTTGGCATAGTGCTGTGACTCACCCTCAGAAAGAAGCAGAAGGTGGCACTGAGGTAGTTGGTGACATTATAGAAACACTAAGGAAACATAAAATGAATGGGGTTGTTTCTCCACTGGTGTAGTGCTGAGTTGTTAGTCGCACTGGAATATCTCCCAGACCCATATCAACCCCTCATTTGTCAGCCTCCTCCTGTCAGTGATTGGTCCCTCACTGTGCATGGTAGGGTGAGTGGCAGGAGTTGGTCCTGGGGTAGTATGCATGAATCCAGGCATCTAGATCGTCTACAGGGTCACGACGACTTGTGTATGCGTGGGGTCATGACCTTGGCCGGCGTTGTGCGCAGGCGCAGGCAGGGGCACTAGAGGTCTAACGGTCCGCGTGGTGACCACTGGCAGTCCGGCGCTGAGGAAATTGCCACCTGGCTGTTTGCCGCGTGGCGGCTGCAGAGGTCTGCTCTTCAGTGGGTTCTTGGAAGACGCCGGCAGGGAGAGAAGAGGGGGCACGTGGTTCTTTGGGAGCGGGGTACAGTGGTGAGGGTGACTCCCTTCTCGTGCTGGGGCTAGGCCGTAGGCGTTCCTGTCAGGGATCCCGGATGCCAGCAGTAGGGGGGACACGTCCCGGATGCCAGCAGTAGGGGGGACACGTCTGGCTCCTCAGCCTGGTGCCATTGGGGTGCGGCTCTCTCTCGGATGGTGCCGCCGGGCAGTGGAGGGGAAAGGATGAACCCAGCTCATGCGGGGACCCTGGGCCACCTCAGCGAATGCACCCCGAGAGGAGGGAAGATGCGTGGGGTGGGGGGAATGGGGAGTAGAGACGTGGACGCTGTTTCTCTGCCTTCGTCATCCACAGACACCGCTGGCTGGGGCGCAAAGGCCCTAAGGATTCCCAAGATCTGCTCTGGCTGTGCTGGACGGAGGTGAACCGCATTGCTGCCCGGCTGTTTGCCGCCTAGCCAAGTCCACAGGTCTGGTCCTCAGACCGTCCTTTGAAGTCGCTATCAGGTAGGGAAGATGAGAGGACACGTGTTTCTTTGGGAGCAGGTTTTAATGCTAAGGGTGGATGTTTCTTCTGCAATTGGGCCAAATAACTTTACGTCCTGCTTCGTCCAGTTGCCATTCCCGATTGCTCTTGCTTGATGTCATAGGAGGAAGAAAATATGTCCCAGCCCCCCTGGTGTTACTGGGCCTCTCCTTTGAATTTCAGCTAATGTACCCTGAGAGACAGAGCACGGTTCCTCCCCCTGACTGCACAATCAGGACTAGATCCAAATTCTCTATCCTGACATATTTTCTGGCGACAAGAGTGAGTCCACTGCAATGGTTTTGTTGTCAATATTTTTGGTATCTACTAACGATGTAGAGAACTTATTTTCATTTAGCTTGTCATTTTATCATCCTCCTACTATGAGAATGTTATTTGTTTTATTGTACTGAGATTCATACTCACACCTTTCTGTTAGCAGGCAGTTGTTGTATACCTTTATCCACATATTCAGCTATTGGAATATAAATTTCTCATCTCTTTTATATTGAAGGAACTCAATATCAGATATTATAATTTTTCCTTCAACCATTCAACATTACTTAAAATTGCACAAGGAAAAGTGTGTCTATTATATTCAACCAAATTTTCATGTATTTCTTGGTTTTCTTCCTAAATGTCCAAAACTCCTTCAAGTATTGTTTTCTTTTTGTATGGAGAACTTCCTTTAGATGCTTATGATTGATACATCTGATAGTGAAACTTTTCTAAATTTTCTCTTACGTGAGTATGTATGTCTTAATTTACCCATTATTCCTGATGGATGTTTTCCATGCAGCTGGAATTCAGAGTTGACAGTTCTTTGCTTTTCCCACTTGAAAATTGTATCATTACCTTCCACACTTTACTGGTTTCAGAGGAGAGATATGCTACCATTTAAATCAGTGTAATTTTGAGTATTTCCATGTACCTGCTGTGGGGAAGACTTTTTTTCACTTTATTAGATACTTTATATTAACTGTAAGGTCTTGTACAGAGGTGATAGCATTTCATAAGTCAGGTAATGAGTGTATTCCTTTTTGTACAGTGTCAACCCTTGCCACACTCTGTCCAAGTATTTTTCTCTGGAAGTATTGTTTTTAATCTTAGTTTTCATAAGTTGCTTTTGATGTTTTTGGTATGTATATTTTGGAGGGCTGTCTGACCTACTTTTGTGGTTATGTTTAGAATGACAATTTAGCTTTTAACAACCTGGAGTGCTTGTCTGGTCTGCTTAGTTTTTCTATTTCTAAGAAGCCAAACTGAAGCTAAGGAAGATGCCACACACAGTGTTGTTTTAAATAGCGAGCATGCTGATTTAGCAAGTTTCACATTTGAGTCAGAATGGTGTTTTTGTTTTTCCAGGACTTACCAAAAACATTAAAGTATCCGCTCAGGGGTGACTGGAGCTTGAGGTGCGTGGGCCAGAGTCACTGCAGGATTGAAACTCACAGCATCTGACGTGGTTAATACTAACTCTTCACATCTCCAATAAAAATGGCTCCCAAGAAAAGGATACTACCAAGAAGAAGATTGACACCGTATGGAAAGCGCATCATATATCCAAAAGCAGAGCCTAAACTATTTGCTGTGGAGAAAGTATTGGGCCGACGCATAGTAGAGGGCAAAGTAGAATATCTCCTGAAATGGAAGGGATATTCAGATGCTGATAATACTTGGGAAACAGAAGACAATATAAATTGTCCAGACCTAATTGAGGCTTTTCTAAATTCTCACAATGCTAGTTTATCTGATAGTAGCACATCAAATGAGCCAAGAGATGCAGGTGACAACCCAAGGGGCTTTGCTAGGGGTCTAGAACCTGAAGGAATAATTGATGCCAAGCAGAGTAGTGGAGGATTGATGTTTGTCATGAAGTGGAAAGGTTCTGATGAAACTGAGTTAGTGCCAGCAAAAGAGGCTAATGTGAAATGCCCTCAGATGGTAATTGCTTTTTATGAAGAGAGGATAAGTTGGAATTCTCCATAAGGTGGAGCTCAGTAATCATCTGAATTGTTTATATCTACATGTATAATATACATATATGTATACATATATATCTGTTATTATGTATGTATAAGCTGAATCTTACATTTGGAAATAAAGTTGTGAAACAATAACTGCTTTATGATAAAATAAAATTTGATATGTTGGTTTTGAATGTAGTATTGGTGGTGGTGTCGAAATACTGCTTTTATTCTATACCACTGGCTATTTGAACTAATATAATACAGGCAGTTGTAGTTGCTTCCTCTATCAGGAAAGAATATTTGCTTCCATGGTATATTTCACCTCTTTCAATGACAAGTTTCTGTAAATGTTAGGAATATTGTGTTTATGATTAATTATAATGACTTGTCTTAACTGAAGTGTTGAGGAACATCCTGAATACTTTTGTTTATTTTCATGTCTGTATACATTAAATACAGTAATAGTTTTTTGCTTTTGAGATTTTCCTTTTCCCATATATATCTTTATACGTTTTTTATTGTAAAAATACTGTACAGAGGGGTTAGAGTTACATGAGTAAGGTAATGAGTACATTTTTTATGGAGCATTCTTTTTTTTGGGGGGGGATACGGTTGTGGGGCCTGAACTCTGGGCCTGGAAGAGCTGTCCCTCAGCTCTTCAACTCAAGGCTAGCACTCTACCACTTGAGCCACAGCACCACTTCCGGGTTTTTTCTTTTTTTTAATTTTTATTTTATTTGTGAACATACTGTACAGAGGAGTTACAATTACATGGGCAGGATAATGCGTACATTTCTTACCAAGCATTGCAGCCTCCTCCTTTGTTTACCCTTCACATCCCTTCCCAGCCTCCCCCCTCCCCCCCAATCCCAATCCTTCTCCTTCCCCCCCTTCCCCCCCCCCAACGTTCTTTTTGCTTATGTGGTGCTGAGGAATAGAACCCAGGGCCTCAGGCATGCAAGGCAAGCGCTCTACCACTGAGCCACAGCACCACTTCCAGCTTTTTTCTTTTTTGCTTATGTGGTGCTAAGGAATCAAACCCAGGGCCTCATGCATGCAAGGCAAGCGCTCTATCACTGAGCCACCTTCCCAGCCCTTATGTAGTATTCTTGCCTCCTGGTTTGTTTTTCCCCTACGCCTTTCTTCCCCACCTCTCCAACTACTCTCCCCCCCACCGAAACTGTAAAATTCATTTTCAACACAGTGTCTTGTACATCTCATCGTTACAATGGGGCAACCTATATCCCTATTTAAGCATTTTGTTTTTTCTCTTCCCCTCCTGAAATTAGGAAAATGGATATAAGATGCAGGGCACCAGAATCAAATACAGTGAAAACAGGGGTTATACCATGGGGCAGGAACATAAAAAAGAAACAAAAAAAATCACATAGTACATTATAAATACGTTAAAAACAATAGCAAAAAAAACATTTGGGTCCCTATTTGGGAGTTTATTTTGCTTAACATCATCTTATATGGTCATCCACATATATTTTTATTGTAAAAATAGTGTATTTTCCTTTTTTAAAGGTGCCGTGCAACAAACTTGGATCCTTGAAAATGCTATGCAAATGATGTATCACTGAATAGCATCTCTCTTGCTTGTTTTGTGGGGTGTTTTTTTTTTAGAAAAAAATTTTGATTGGTTTTTTTTTTTAAACCTAGGTTCACCAACAGTAATTGCTGGTCTTGAACTTGCTAGGTAGCCACATTTCCCTCAATCTAAGTTCAGTAGGTAGTTTGCAATATGTTCTGAATGAAAATTATTTATCACTGCCAAAAACTTCCTCCAACCAAATGAGAAAATTGAGAAAAACTGTTTTATCCCATGAGGATAGAAAAATTCAGTGGACATTGAAAAGTGTCTGTAATAACTTATTTATGTACAGAATATTGGTATCTGTATACTGCAAGCTCAGGAATCCTTGGAAGTCTAAGAGTCAGGCTGTGGAAATACAATTGGCTTGATTCAAAGTATAGGTAAAACAAAAAGGACTGGGATTATAGGTTCACTGGTTCTTTGCCTACATATGAACCATAAAAATTAAGACAAACCCCTTGATTTTGCTCTTTCATCAGTCTGTGAATGGATGATGCCACCACCCAGTGCAGAAGGAACATATTTCCCCTGGACTGCTTTGTGTTAGTGGGATTTCCTACTCAATCTCTGCTAGCGATTTCTAAGGAAAGAGGTCAGGTTCCCCATCACTGTTGTCTGAAAGGCTGCAGCCAGAAAAGGTGCCTAAAGTCTAATGTGTGATAATACATTGGTGTTATTGTTCTATAGCACCAGTATTGTCAAAATATGTTTTGTGCTGGGTATGGTGGCTTGAAGTTGTTATCCTAGATACCCAGGCAACAAAATCTGGGGTTCATAATTTAAACACAGCCCATGAAGAGAGTTAGTTTGACAACAATCTCACTAAAAAAGCAGTTGATTGAATTGGAGTCATGGAGAAGGTGATCAATTGGTCCCCAAGAGCAAAAAAGCAAGATTGAATTGCTTAATCCCTAAATCAGAGTCTGATAATGTCCCTACTTACATATATATACACCAACACATACCAACACAATAGATGTCAGCGTGGTTGGACATGTTGTGCTCAATTGGAAGTAACAATTGAGGGAGGGAAAAATTCTGAGAACTTATTCAAAATACAACTCCACCTAAAATTAATGGTGGTGTAGCTCCAGTGGTACAATGGTATCTTAGGAATTGAAATGGAAATATTTCCTTTCTCTTTCCCTTCCCCTATAAAATACTATGTTTCTCCCTGTTCTACTGACATGGGAAATCTAACTGGGAAGGTGAGGGGCAAGTGTCACTGTGTGTGCACTTTGGGAAAATCCAGGCTACTAAAGACTCCTTAAGGACAGAGCTAAGCAGGGTGGAAGGATGAGTTTTCAGCTGCAGTGTCTGCCGACACCGCTGGGAGGAGCTATAGATCCAGACTACACAGGAGCTCTGTTCTGGCATCACTCTGGCAAAGGGAATTATCTTCTTGTATTTTGTCCTTTTGTTTGGTTAGCAAATCTGCTCCTCAAGTCTTCTAATGATGAGGCCACCAGGTAGAGATAAGTAGCTGATAATTGTTCTTTGGGAGCAGGTTTAAAGTGCCAGCTGTGGCAACCTGCTGTAGGATCCTGAGGGCAGGACTTCTCCAGTCCTCAGTAGGGGTCCAGTGATGCCAACAGTTGACCAGAATACCCCGTCAATCCTGCCTGGTACAATTGTGATTCCATCTTGTTCTTGAATGTGGAGACCAGCCAGTGGAGGAGGGAAGTATTTTCCAGACCAACAGGTGCCACTTGATCTAATGCCCCCAATGCATGGTTCCTTCATTGGGCTGAATATACCAAAAGGCACTAGAGAGTGCCCCCTCAGTATGTGGTGGTCAAGTGGCATTTTGATTCAGTAGGCCCTGTGTTGTGCATGTGGAATTTCTCATAGCTATGGTGCCCAATCCTTGTATCCTAACTAATTTGGAAGGAAAGGCCAACATGGATGAATCTTGCTTTTACCTATGTCCAGGTAAAAAGCTGGCATGACTCCATCTTCCCCCCAAAATCATCTGTGAGTACTGATGGCATGGATCAAGTAACAGAATGGCCCCCAAAGCAAGATGTCTAAGCTAAAGTGGGCAAATCCCTGAATCCAAATCCCAGGCCCAGCACAAATACACCAACCATCTCTTTCTGGTGATATTCCTCTTGCTAGACTTGAAGCTCCAATTGATCTAGGGAAAACTGTTAAACCTCATTCAATATATGATTTAATGAAAAGGACCAACCAGGGTATAGACAAGATCAATTTAAACAACACTGGGAAACATGCCCCTCAAGAGAAAATCACTCAGTTCTCCCTCTCTGTGTTTGGTTCCTTGGCCTAATTGGGAAGGTGAGAGACAGGAGTTGCTGCTGGTCAATGACTTGAATCTTAGGGCATCTGAATAATTGGAAAGGGCTAGACCATGGTTTGGGGTCTGTACTGCTACCTACAGGGTCTGCAGACATATTGTTTGAGCACTAGAGTTCTTGGCTGCACACAAGCTCTACTTGGCAGCAGGAAATAGCCTTCTGTGTGCCCGGATCCTATGTGGCAGGATCCAGAGATTCAGTCCTCAATCTGCGGTGGAGCCAGCAGGTGGAGAGGAAAGGGAAGACCAATGCCTGGTTGGGAGCAGATGGAAGTTCCACCTGTGGCTACCATCTTCTGCTATGGAGTCCATAGTCATGCAATCTGGATTTTTCTCTGGTTATGTAAGTGTGCCATCTGTTGTGCAAAATACTTCTCCTCCTGCTATCTGGTGCATTTGGGTTCCCACTCCCTCTGAAGTGATGCCACCAGCCAGTGTGGGAGGAAAGTATGTGCAATGGGATCTCCCAGCTGAATCTCACCTAATGCAGCTGAGAGGCAGAATTCAATTTCTCCACAAGGCTACAGGCACCAAATGGGGACAGAAGGCTGTAGGCAAAATTCATTTGTGGTGACAGAATGGCATTACATTTTAGTATGGCCTATGCTGTTAAAGTGATTATTCTAGAGAAAGTGATACTCCTTTTATCTTTGCTAATCCTGGGTCACAAGCATGGGGGGGGGGGTGTTTGTGTACAGGACAGGCAAATACAGGGTTTGAATCCCATTGTTCAAAAAAAGAGGTTGTATGCATTGGTGGCATGAGCCAAGTCGCAACAATGCCAGCTAAAAGGAAGACAGCAAAGTCTAGGCAGTGAATCTCTACATCCAAATCTGCTGAACAGCTCAGTACACACAGTGGCTTGGCATGATGGTGCCACTCTTGCTCAAAGAGAAGCAGAAGGCAGCACAGGGGTAACTGTGAGCCATTGTGGAAACTCCAACGAAACATAGATTGACTGGGGGTGTGTCTCCACTGCTGCAGTGCTGAGTTGTGAGGACACACCTGAATATCTCCCAGTCCCATAAAACCCCTCATTACTCTTCTTCCACCTGTTTGTGATTGGTTCCTCACTATGCATGGTAGGTGAGTGGCAGGAATTGGTGCTGGCATATTATGTGTAAATCCGTGCATCTAGATTGTCTACAGGGTCAAGATGATGTGTATGTGTGGGGGGGGGGAATCTTGAGCCTGGATAGCATTGTGCGCAGGCGCAGGCAGGGGCACTAGTGGTCTAACGGTCGCGTGGTGTCCACTGGCAGTCCGGCGCTGAGGAAATTGCCGCCTGGCTGTTTGCCGCGTGGCGGCTGCAGAGGTCTGCTCTTCAGTGGGTTCTTGGAAGACGCCGGCAGGGAGAGAAGAGGGGGCACGTGGTTCTTTGGGAGCGGGGTACAGTGGTGAGGGTGACTCCCTTCTCGTGCTGGGGCTAGGCCGTAGGCGTTCCTGTCAGGGATCCCGGATGCCAGCAGTAGGGGGACACGTCTGGCTCCTCAGCCTGGTGCCATTGCGGTGCGGCTCTCTCTCGGATGGTGCCGCCGGGCAGTGGAGGGGAAAGGATGAACCCAGGTCACGTGAGGACCCTGGGCCACCTCAGCGAATGCACCCCGAGAGGAGGGAAGATGCGTGGGGGGGATGAGGAGTAGAGACATTGCGTGGACGCTGATTCTCCACCTTTGTCATCCACAGACACCGCCAACTGGGGGTGCAAAGGCCCTAAGGGCTCCGAGTTCTCCTCTGGCAGTACTGGTGTGTGCCACATTGCCACCTAGCTGTTTGTCACCTTGCTGCATCCACAGATCTGATCCTCGGGTGTGGTCCTCAGGTGCTCCTTGGAAGTCATAACCAGGTAGAGAAAATACGATGAAAATAACTCTTTGGGAGCAGGGTTTTTTTTTTTTTGTCATTCATGTGTCTTATATTCCCACCTGGGTGTTGTCCCTTAGCTTTTTACACCAGGCTAGTGCTTTACTGATTTGATCCATAGCTCCACTTCTGATTTTCTCATCATTAATTATAGATAAGATTACCACAGAATTTTCCTGGCAGGGCTGGTTTTGAGTAGTGATCCCTAGATCTCAGCCTCCTGAGTAGGTAGGATTATAGATGTGAGCCACTGGCACCTGGCTTTGGGAGCAGGTTTTAAGTGGGATGTGTGGTTATTTCTGCTGCTCTGTGGTACTAGGTCAGGTGGTCTAGTTTGTTTTCTGGGTATCCAGTATGCCCCAGTTGGATATGGTAACTCTACTTCCAACCAAGCCAAATTCATAGTCCTCCTTACTCTTGGTTGGTGTCATAGAAGGTGGAAAGTAGGTTGCAGGCTCCCTGATGCTACTGGGCCTCCCCACCGAATTTTTGGTGTTGTACACTGAGAGGAGGAATACGATCCTCCATCTATCTGCAGCTTAAAGAAGAAATTTGAAATCTCTACCTCTACTGGTTTTGTTGTATCAGGGTGTCATAATGTTTCAGTAGGGCCTCTGGTGTTACAATGATGTTTTGGGGATCTGTCACAGCCTGTTCCTATTCTTCAAGCTAATGCAAATCAAAGGTGGTTGTTGGTGGATCTTTGTTTGAGATCAATGCATGGAAAATTTACCATGGCTTTCTTTAAAAAAAAAATCAATGTGCCGTGGTACTTGTGGCATGGCCCATCTGATGGAATGCACTACCCATACTTCCCAAAAAAGAAAAATACAAGCGAGTGATGGTACATCCTTCAATCTATATCCTAGGACCAGCAACTAGCAGACACAGCCTGTTCTGCTGTTTATCCTCTTCCTAGACTGGAAGCCCAACATTGCTGAGAAGTACGTGTCCCTTGACTTCTCCATAGTTTGTCCTCTTCCTTCTGTTGCTAGGATTAATAGGTGTACACCAAAACATTCATCATATTTTTAAAATATTTCTCAGGTGACATTATGGTCTTGGAAGGAAACTCAGTTGTGAGAAACAGAGAAGCCACTACTTACCAGGCCAAATTGTGAGTCTTTGCTGGAAAGCAGGTGGACTATTGACTCAAAGAACAGCAGCACTGAATGCAGCTAGCACAAAGCTTATATATAGGTCAAGACCACATAAGGCGTAATAGATTAAACCTAACAAAAGTGTTATACATAAGCAAAGCAAACCAGATGCAGACACTTAAACCTAATGAAACTGTTAAATAAAAGCAAACCACTTAGAGAAATAATCAGGAGCTAATTATTTAGGGAAAGCATAGACCCAGTCTCCTTATTTCAGTAGCTTTATGCATCTTTATGGCCTGTATTGTTTTACCTTGTTGTTTTCCTCTATTGGGATTATTCATGATTTCCTAGATAACCTTGGGGTGAAGAGGCTTAAGATCGTGTTTTGAGTCCTTTCAAAAAATTAGTTTTTCAGATCTCATCTTAATATAAAGTAGCACAATGTAGAACTGCATATAGAAACGTTAGCTGTATACTATCATGGGAAAATTAGAGTCAAGTGGACAAAACAATAATAGCAGATACTACAGGAAAACTGATCTTAGTGGCAGAGTACCTATGTCTTAGTTACTTTCTTGTTATTGTCCAAATGAAAATGTATCAAGAAGAAGCAACAGTATTTTCTATTGCTGGAATTCCTTTTTTTAAATTTTATTTTATTGTAAAGATGTGGTGCAGAGGGTTTACAGTTACATGAGTAAGGTAATGAGAACATTTCTTGTCAAGCATCGCTACCCTCTCCTTTGTTTTTCACGTACTATGCTGAAATAAGGACACAGAATGACCCATTGCAACTATGATACTCACAAGAGACTATGTTGGAAAAAACTTTACAACTTTGTAGTGGGGGGAGGAGTGGGGGATGAGCCGGGGAGGGAAGTGATATCATTGGAATTCTTTTCCCTACTTTCTGATTCCTTTGGGCATAATCAAGAGAATTTCTTTAGTTTTGTTTTGTTTTACTGTGGCTTGTTTTGCTTTCTGGTGTTGTTTCAAGATCATAAGCTCTTCAGCCTCCATTGTAAGATATACAGGACATAAAATGAAATGGTATTCTAGTTACCCAGGTGGCTGAGAACTAAAAAATTGAGGTTCATAGACAGCCCAGGAATAACAGTCTGTGAAATCCATCTCCCATAACCACTAAAAAAAGGTAGTCTGACCAAGGCAACAATGTTTTCTGTATTTAATCATATTTACTCAAGATACTGATAGGTGAGGATCCTGGTTGAAACCCAGAGTAGCCTTGAATATCCTTGAGAA
This sequence comes from Dipodomys ordii, assembly GCF_000151885.1. Classification (NCBI taxonomy): domain Eukaryota; kingdom Metazoa; phylum Chordata; class Mammalia; order Rodentia; family Heteromyidae; genus Dipodomys; species Dipodomys ordii. The sequence continues at coordinate 62,345 of NW_012267350.1, forward strand.
TCTTATTTCCAACTAACCAAAATTAAGATGAAGTGGAGTAGTGATTCATGTGATAAAGGCCTAATGTTGAACAGAAAATCTCAGCAACAGCTCACAGGCCCTGCACTCAAGTTCTAGGACACACATACACGCATCACATATACACACCAAGACATTAATGCTAGAGCATATCCTGGGCGTGTATGGGGAATATTCCAATATTGACAAAAATATTTATTTTTTTCAACACTTGGTTGGTTTTCTTTTTCTTCTCATGGACCTCTTGAAGTTTGTAATTTATTATTTTTCTTGAAACTGCTGAAATAATTTCAAGCCGTATGACTTTCACAATTATACTATTCATTATGTTGATATTTTTAGGTGGCATTGGGGTTTAAAGTAAGGTCCTTACACTTGCTATATTGGTGTTTTACTACTAAGAACATACCCCCAACCATTTTCCTCAGTTTTCATATTGGATCTCCTAGTTTTGCCTAGGGCTGCATGGATTGCAATCCACCTATTGATGGCCTACCTTGTAGCTGGCCTGTGTACCACTACACCCAGCATTGGTCATTAAGATGAAGCCTTAATAAGTGTTTTTTTTTCCCTGTCCTGGCTTCAAACTTCAATTATCCAAAGATTTGCCCCCTGAATAAGCTAGAATCATAAGCCTGAACTTTTTGTTTTTGTGCCAGCACCAGGGCTTGAACCAAAGGCCTGACCATTCTTCTAGAGTTTTTTTGCTCAAGGCTCGTGCCATTTGAGCCACAACTGTGTTTCTGTTTTATTTGTAATTAATTGGAGATGAGTCTAACTGTCTTACCTGATAAGGCTGCATTTGAACTGTGATCATTAGATCTAAGCCTCTTGAGCAGTCAGTATTACAGAAATGAGGCAAAGCAATGTTCCTAACTCCAAACCTCACCAACGTTATAGAAAAAATATTTTCCAATTGGTCATCAGTGGCTCATGCCTATCGTCCTACCTACTCAGGAGATTAAGATCTGAGGATTTCCATTGAATGCTACCCTGGAGAGAAATTCCATGCGACTTTTATTTTTAATTAACACAGAAAACCTGGAATTAGCACTATAGATCAATATAGTAGAGCACTATTCTTGAGCACAAATGTTCAGAAGCAGTGCACCGGCTCTGACTTCAATCAGTCCTCAGGACCAGCACACACACGTGCGCGCACACACACACACACACACACACACAGAGGACATTTTCAGGTATAGATGGATTTCAACTATTTATTTGCTTATTTCCTCTCCTAACTCAAGAAGACTCTCTATCTGTAACTGCAAAACACTTCCTTAATACTTTACTAGATGACCTATTTTGTCCCTTGGAGATAGGCAGATGTATGTAGTCATAAACCAAGTAATGCCATTAAATACTGATCTGGAGTAGACCTCAGGGACACAAATAGAATAAGAAGGATATAGATATGTATGTGGCACTTCGGGGGAGGGGTACTCTCTAGGCAGAAGCCTTTGTGCTTTATACCTGTCTAAAGAGCTTTGGAATCTAAAGAGATTATAAGCGTTATTTGGGAAATAAAGAGATTTGCTTATCTGATATTCATTCTTCGTATGTTTTCCATTACAGCCTCGAATTTTTAATGTGCCCAGTAAACAAGCTGACCTCCTAGCCTCCCCTGAAATAAGAATAAAAATTTGACCCAGCTCTGGAACAAGAAGTAAGTGAGAATCTCTTGATGTTGGCATCTAAGAGAGTTACTATTTCTGGTTGAAATTGAATGCACTTGGCAGGCATTTCACTGTTTATCAGCTTCACAATTAGTAGTGGGTGGAGAGATTTCTTAGCGCATGAAGAAAACGCATGTTTAAGAGAGCAGAGCAGGAAGATAGGAGAACCCTTGCAATTTCAAGACACTGCAGAGATTGCATTGTAGAATGATCAACATGTTGCTCATAGTCTGGTCTCAGGTGAAGGTCGTCTACTCCCTTCCACTTTCTCCTGCAGTATTCAGCTCAAGCTCTGCGTTCAATGTCCCTGGGTCCCTTACAACAGGTTCATATTTGCATTCATCCAACCAGTGTTTTCCTCAGACAGTATTTGTTTGCCTGAGGTCAACAGGAGGTGGGGAGAAAATTCCTGATATAGGTCCACAGAATGTTTGTGCTCTTTTGGAAAAATGAAATGAAAATCAATCTTCTGAGAAGAGTTCTGAAGGCTCACACCTGTCATCCTACCTACTCAATGGGCTGAGATTTGCAAGACTGTGATTCGAATCTAGCCAGGTGAAAAAGTCCACGAGAGTCTACCTCTGGTTAACAAGCAAAATGTCAGGCTACAGTTGTGGCTCAAGTGGTAGAACTGTAGCTGAACAAGGATGCTGTGTGAGAGCCATAGGATCTGAGAGTCAAATCCCTGGTTTTGGCACACACATACACACACACACACACACACACACACACACATGCACATAAACATACACATGCCTGCACAATAAAATACAACATGAAAACAAAACAAAAAAAAGCCCTCAGGATTAGAGGAGAGCTAACATGGGTATTAGTAGTTTTTGTTGTATTTCACAAAATGTTTACAATGCCTTCAGAGCAAATAAGGAAACAAGACATTGTATACCTGGTGGAAGTCTTCACAGGTGGTTTGTAGCAGAGGTCAGTCAAAGTCAGGTGAGATACTTCACAGATGCACTCTTGGTATTTGCACCTCTGCCCTGACTAGTCCTGGAGGATGGGCAGAATTTGAAGCTTTGGAAGGGGACTTGGAAAAGGAATCCCAGATATAGAATGTAAAAGAAACACCAGCCAGATTTCATGGATTACATCCTGTGCAGAAGTCAGGATGCCAAATAGCTAAAAGAAAAGTTTGTGTTCTTTAAACAACTAAATACCTATTGACAACTCAAAGTCCTGTGGCAGTCACTGTGGGATATGCCCCTTTGGAGGAAATTACAAGGCATATACTCACTGTTCAACCAGGCTTACTTCTTCCCCCCCTTCTACTCTTTCCTTTCTTCTTTCTCCTTCCTTCTCCATGTACTCCTTTCTCCTCTATATCCATTTTTCTCCTTCTTCCTTCCTCACTCCTTTCCTTTTTGTTTTTCTTGTTTTCTTCTTTCTTCCTCCTTCTCCGACCCTCTTCTATCTTCTTTCTCTGACCTCTTCCTTTTCCTCCTACCTCTGCCTTCCACTCTTCCTCCTCTGCTTCTTTTTCCTGACACACCTCCATCTCTCTACCATTCTCTCTATTCCTTAGGTAGAATGAGGGGTCTTCATCATGATATGGTTGCACTCTCCAACTAAACTACACCCAGCTTCCTATTCCACATCTCAATACTATTCTTTGTGTCCCAACATTGTCCCTTTTTGTTCAGAGATAGTACTTTACTTCTTTAGCCAAAACTCCATTGTCCACACTTTTCTTGTTAACTGGCCATCTGAGGCTCATGGATATTCCAGCTTCAGTTGTCTTTGAATGGAAACCCCTATATCTGAGGCCTCTCAAGAGTTAGGATTGCAGGAGTGAGCAACCAGAACTCAGAATTTTTCACATTTTTGATCTTTAAGAAATTGCTGCTTCTGTTCTCAAAATGAAGTGGCTTATCCTCTGGATTATGCAGAACTCTATTGGTGCAGTTAGGGAGATAGTTAAATTATTTAATGGTCCCAACATCCAACATATATGGGTTTTGTACAGCTTGTCAGACATACATAATACTGATTTCCTAAATTAGTGGTTATAATGAATACTTGTTAAACATTTGATATGAAACTTACTTGTTTAAAATAATTAACATGTAGGCTGCATGTTGGTGGCTGAGGCCTGTAATCCTATTTACTCAACAAGTCTTAGTATCATAGTTAGAAACCAGCCCAGGCAGGAAAGACCATGACATAATTACCTCCAATTAACCAGCAAAAGGCCACAAATTGAGCTGTGGCTCAAATGGTAGAACAATACCCTTGAACCAAAAGCTTAGAGATAGGGGCTGGGAACTTAGTGGTAGAGTGCTTGCCTAGAATGCATGAAGCCCTGGGTTTGATTCTTCAGTACCAAATAAACAGAAAAAGCCAGAAGTGGTGGTGTGGCTCAAGTGGTAGAGCACTTGCCTTGAGCACAGAGAGGCTCAAGAACAGTGCCCAGGCCCTGGGTTCAAGCCTCAGGAGCAGAAAAAAATTAAGAAAAACAAGCTCAGAGATAGCACCTACGTCACATATTCAAACACTATTACCAGCACACACAAAACAAATCTAGAAAGAAAAATGCATGGAGATAAAAAGTAACGGAGGCAATCTTGGATTATATACCATGGTTACAACTAGGTAGAGAGAGTAAAGGAGGGATTTGAGAATGTGGAAAGCTTTGTGTATCATAGATCTTTCTGGAAGAAGCAATAGTTACTGAGTGCCTAGATGATCGGTTACAGCTTTCAATATCACAAAAAAACAAAGTTGAGAATGGGGTTTTGAAGAAAAAGGGTAATTCACGGCGAACAAACAAACAGGGAACAAATACCCACCTATCAACCAGGTGCCAGTGACTATCATCTGTAATCCTCTACACTCACCAGGATAAGACCTGGAGAATGGAGCCACAGGGAGAAAAAAGTCTGAAACAGTCCATCTCTAATTAACCATCAAATAGCAGGACTTGTTGCTGGGCATTGGTGAGCGATGCTTGTAAACATAGCTATTAAGGTGGCTGAGATGTGAGGGTTGCAGTTCAAAGCCAGCTCAGGCAGGAAGGTTTGTGAGACTCTCCTCTCCAATAAACTACTCAGAAAAACCTGGAAGTGGAGCTGTGGCTCAAATTGTAGAGCAATAGACTGGAGCACAAAGAGGCTCAGGCACAGAACCTGGGCCCTGAGTTCAAGCCCCAGGACTAGCAAAAAAGAAAAGACTTGGAGGAGTGATTCCAGTAGTAGAGTACCAGTTGTGAGACATAAAGTGTTAGGCCCTGAGTTCAAATACAGCTACCAAGTACTGGCATACAACACCAAACATAAAACACCTAAGAGCCTTGACAAGATGTAGAAGCCCCCATCTCAATATAGGTGGCATGAACACAGATAGCATTCTTCTGAGAGGAAAAGGAAGAGGAATGCGCATGAGCATATGACATGTACCAGCTGATTTGCCATGTGCTGCTACCTCCTGTCCCTTAAGCACCGCAGACTTCTCCCTCAGCTCCCTTGTTCAGCAAGAAAATTTCTTCTTCCCTGAGGCTCAGGGCCAGTGAATAGGATAAGGACCAACGTCAAATCATACTTGCTGTCTTTGAGGGATGAAAACCGATCCTCTTCTATTCCTGAATTCAATTCCAACTAGTATTTGGAAAAATTCCTGGTATTTTTATTTCCTACCCTACTGAGATTCCTTTCTCTTTTGTTTCACACTATTTTTTCTGTTTTGTTATCATTCATTTTAAAATACAAATCTACTGGCTAAGTTAATAAATCGATACTGCAATAATGATAAAAAAAGTTTCATTCCTCTTTCCTTTTTCCCAATACATTTTGGAAGTTTTATTTTTTGCATTCCTTTATCTGACCCAACCTGCATGCTACAGGTACATGTACTGGTTTTTGGATCATCCTTTCAGTGGTTCTTTATGCATAATTAATTGAACATACAATTATTCTCTAACTTCTTGTTGACATTTGTGTCTGAGCTTGAGCTTAGAGCCTTAAGCTCACACTTGCTTTTTTTACTCAAGGCTCATTTGTGTGTGTGTTTGTGTGTGTTGGGACTGGGGCTTGAACTCAGAGCCTTGAGCTCACACTTGCTTTTATACTCAAAGGCTCTCTAGAGTGTATAGTTTGAACCACACCTCCACATTCAACTACTTTCTGATTAATTGGAAATAAGACTCTCTCAGCCTTTGTTGACTAGGCTGCCTTCCATCTTCCAAATTCAGATCTCAGTCTCTTTTTTAGGTAAGATTATTGTTGTGACCCATAGGCTCCAAGCTCCATCTTGAAGATGGAACTTAACAGATCTATTAGCTTCAATATGAAGAGAATGATTTGGGGTTCTTGTTTTGCACCTCATATTTATTTTAGTGGTATTGCTCCCAGCTTTGATCTGTTCATTCACTGCCAATTCTTTGTGTATTCAACACTTGTAGGCTTTGTAAGTTCCCAATTTAAATATATATATTCCCAAGACTATTTGAGAACTTGCTCCCTCTGCAGTGGTGGCAAAGTGTACAGACATTTGGTACCCCATGTTTCACACATTTGCCAACTCTGATGATACTGGTTTTAGAATAAATGTAGCTGAGGAGTTCTCTTCTCTCCTCAACAGCTCATTGGCCAAAGGGAACATTCAACTGGATTGGGAAGATTCCACAGTAACAGAAGGCAGAGATTTCAGAGGAATAAAGGGTGAGTGTCTGTCTCCACCTTCTGTCTGGAAATGCCCTCTTGCTCAGCCTTCCCTTTGTAGTCATGATGCCCAGAAACAGAGGCACTTGGGATTCAGGAAAAATGTTCTTTTCATTTTTTTCTCTTTATCTGGCACTCCTTGTTCCTATCACCTTCAAAGAAGAGTATTTGAATTGAGAGCGTGGACTTAGCATTTTAAAAGCTAAACCCAAATAACCTTAAATGCTTTCTGCTCTTGCGCCTATGATGGGAGGCACATCTTTATATTTGGGGGTGCACGCTCACTCAAAAAATTGTACTCACAACATGTTACAACTGCACATGTGCTGAGAGCCTCTTTCTTTTTCCCAAAGGCAAGCACCCTGGAAAGTATACAAGCAGCAGCCTGAGCTGAACCCTTGATGACCTCTGGCTTTCTGCATTTGGGGCTTTGTCTGAATGGACCATTGAAGCAAACAGTATCATTGTCCTAGTTGTCCTAGCAGCTGTGTGAGTGTACTTCCTTTCTGACCTTAAAAATGGCAGGCTCCACCCAATCCACTGCATTCTGTCTGTCTGCTGAACCACCTGGTAATATACAACAGGTAATTGTAACCAAGGGAGAAACATTGCACTTTAACTTACGCAATTCAACAGGTTTTCACCATGTGACCCTAGATTTCACCAAGGAGAAGCAGATTGTATTGAGTTCAGAACACCCAAACATGTGCACGGTTGTCAGGTTGAAGAACTGTGAGAACTTGTCTCATATACTATTTTACTTCAGCCAACCCATTATGCTTATCCAGAGTAAAGAAGTAAGGGAGAGACTGGACATAGAAATTTCTCCAGGTTTTTGTTCAAGGAGGACTATTCCCCTTACATTCCAACAAGCACAAGTTACTCAAAATAGTTTGCAACCAGAGACACTGAACATCAAGGAGGAGTTAACACATGGACACAATCCTCCTGAATGTAACTCCATTGGTGAAGCCCTGTGCAAAGAAGCTACCATTGCTCAGAGTAGGAAAATAGGTAGTGGAAGGGAATACCATTCATGGGATGACTCTGAGGTTGATCTTGGAGAGTCCTCCCATGGTTGGACACATAACAGAGTTCATAATAAGGAAGAATCCAAAGAGTACAGTGGAGATACAAATCCTTCTGTTATGAACTCTTTTGTGTCTGAGCAGAAGAGAAACCAGATAGGAATGAAATATTATGAATGCAGGGATTGTGGAGAACTCTTCAGTTTATTCACACACCTTACAAAATATAATAAATCTCATACTAGAATGGAATCAATTAAATGCAGTCAATGTGACAGTGCATTCCCGTGTCCCACAAATTTGCAGTTGTATCTCAGAGTTCAAACTGGTAACAAGCAACACATATGTAATACTTGTGGGAAATGCTTCAGCTCAAGGTATAACCTTAAGAGACATTTTACAATTCATACAGGAGAGAAACCCTATGAATGCCCTGAGTGTAATAAAACCTTTAGAAATAGTTGTCTTCTGAGGCAACACAAAGTAATTCATTCTGAACAAAAAGAATATGAATGCAATGAATGTAGCAAAGCTTTTCATAGGCGTGCTCACCTTACTAGACATAAGCTAATACACACTAGAGGAAATTAGACTTTCCTGCAATGTGTATACTAGAACATTCAAAAGTGTTGCATTCCTTAACAAACATAAGATAAGCCATATAAGACTGAAAAATACTTTAAGTACCCACTGTGTAAATGTATTTAGCCATCTGCCCTATCTTAAGAGATACCTGAAAATAAACACGGAGAGAACCACTTTTGATGTGTGTTCATTGTGGGAAAGCCTATAGAGCAAATATGGTCGTCTTGAACACATAAAACCTCAGACTGGATAGACCACATGTGTGTCCTTGCTGTTAGAAATTCTTAATGGAGCACTGCCATCTTAGAAGACACCTAAAAATTCATCCTGGAGAAAGCCCTTTACAAGTGAGCACTGTGGGGCAGGCTTGCAGTATCAGTCTTCCCTGACCTGTAACAGAAAACAGTCTATCACACTGAAAAAGTCTCAAAGTATGTGTGAGAGTGTTGGGGAATCTTGTACCTCACATGGAAACAAAGCCTTTAAGAATTCACACTTTCCTTGAGAATTCAGAGTGTAATCTTTGGAAACAGTTTCAGGGTAACATAGTCATGCTCATCAGATAACATATACTGGGGATAAATGTAAACATTGAACTATGTATGTGTGTGTGTGTATGTTTCTTACAATACTATTGTAGTTAAAACTAGTGTGCATGAGTTCAAGTTTTAAAATTTGTTATATAATTGATATGTGCTGGTGGCTCTCTCTTGTAACTCTTGCTACTGAGGAGGCTGATATCTGGAGAATTGTGGTTTGAAGCCCAGCCTGAGCAGAAAAGTTTACTAGAGTTCATCTTTAAAATAAACATCATAAAGACAATCTGGATGCATGGTTCAAATGGAGGAGTGTCAGCCATGAGCCATTGTAAGATTTTATATTTAAACTGTGAACCAAATTATATAACATTTGTAAATTGTGTAGAGTTTGAATTTTATATGTGTTAAGTAAAAGTTTTTAAACAAAGTATAGCATCTTCCAGGCATAGCACTCCTGAATGTATATTTTAAAAGAGATTACTAGGGAACATGTAGGCTGGCTGGAAAGAGATAGGTAGGATAAATCAAAAGCAGGGTTACAGGACATAATGAGTACATAATGTATGGATGTAGTGAAAATTCTGTAGAGTCCATATTGTGTTAATTTTAATAAACACCGTAAATTTAAAAATGTATGTTGAGAATAAATTTTGTGATAAGTGTTGTTATAATTTGATAAGTGACAGTGATAAATACAAATTTTACAGGGGAGAAGCAAGGATATTGTAACATGCTGAGTATCTATTATGTATGTTATAGTTGATACTTAGCTGATATAACAATCAGAACAGCATTTACCACAGTGCTGTCACATTCAATATGAAGGATACAACATAGACCTCAAGTACTGATCTCTGAACAGCATTCCCCATAAGCATTGATTCGTTGTTCTAAAAATACATATTGGGCTTGCAATGTAGCTTAGTGGCAAAATGCTTGCCTAGTATACATGAAGCCTTGGGTTTGATTCGTCAGTACCACATAAACAGAAAATGCCAGAAGTGGCGCTGTGGCTCAAGTGGTAGAGTGCTATCCTTGAGCAAAAGAAGTTCAGGGACAGTTCTCAGGCCCTGAGTTCAAGCCCCAGGACTGACAAAAATAAAAATACATATTAAATCCAAAAATTCACTAACACCCTGTTATCCAAAATCAATACAGACCATTAAGTGTTGCTTTCATTTGAGGAGATGAGCTGTCTGAATTCAGTATTATGTTTCCTCACTTTTTTTCATTTCACAACCAATCAAGGAGAATACAAGAAGGGAGGAATTACACAAGAGATTAACAATTGGTTTAGAATAACAAGGGACTGTTTTGTGAATCATTTAATCAAATATATTTTAAATATATATTACTTATCTTTATCATCTCAAGAATATAAAGATTTCTTCTATGCCTCCATCAGAAAGAATGACATTGCCCCATTTGTTAGGAAATGGAAAAACTTGGAAAAAATTATATTAAGTAAAGTAAGCCAGGCCCA
>NW_012267350.1:73382-99715 GCF_000151885.1 Dipodomys ordii
CCTATGTTTCTTTGGGCCTGGCTTACTTCGCTTAATATAATTTTTTCCAAGTTCTTTCCATTTCCTAACAAATGGAGCAATGTTATTCTTTCTGATGGAGGCATAGAATTCCATTGTGTATTTCTTGATCCATTCATCTACTGAGGGGCATCTGGGTTGGCTCCATATCTTAACTATGGTAAATAATGCTGCAATAAACATAGTTGTGCTGATAGCTTTAGTATGGTCTTATTTGTGATTATTTGAGTAAATGCCCAAAAGTGGGATTGCTGGGTCATCGGGGAGCTCTATGTGGAGTCTTTTGAGGAACCTCCATACTGCTTTCCAAAAGTGGTTGAACAAGTTTACACTCCCACCAACAATGCAGTAAGGCTCCCTTCTGTCCACATTCCCTCCAGCATCTGTTGTTATTAGAGTTCTTGATTATAGCCATTCTAATTGGGGTGAGGTGGTATCTCAATGTTGTTTTTATTTGCATTTCTTTTATGGCTAGGGAGGTTGAGCATTTCTTCACGTATCTATTGGCCATTCTTCTTTCCTCTTCAGAGAAGTTTCTCTTTAAGTCTTTAGCCCACTTATGTATTGGGCAATTGTTTCTTTGAGGATTTGTTGTTGGGGGATTTAATTTTTTGAATTCCAGGTATATTTTAGATATGAGACCCTTGTCCATTGTATGGCTAGTGAAGAACTTGTCCCATTCTGTGGTCTTTCTATTGATCTTGCTAGCTATGTCCTTTGCCATGCAGAAGCTCTGCAATTTCATGCAATCCCATTTGTCCAACCTTTCTTTTATTTGTTGTTTTGCGTCTCTATTAAGAAGAGTTTATCATCATTTTAATGAAATTATTTTAATTATTTCTTAGCTAAATATCACATAGTTGTCTCTTTTATTCTTGTTTGTTTCTTTCCATGTTTGGGGCTTGAACTCAGGACTAGGGTTCTGTCCCTTAGTTTTTTCTCTCAAGGGAGACACTTTGCCACTTGAGTCATGGCTCTATTTCCAACCATTTGCTGTTTAGTTGGAGGTAAGAATTTCAGAGACTTTTGTACCTGGCTTGTATTTGGATTGATTCTCAGTTCATAGCCTCCCCTCTACCTAAGATCATAGGTTATGAGCCATTAGTGCTTGGTTCTGATTTTCTTGATAGCCAAAAAAGGTGATCAATCAATGAGCACCTTTGAAAATTATTGGTGAATAGGCTCTGAAGTTTGCTTGTTGTATGTATCTTTCCTTTTGAGGAAACAGAAGAGCCATGTGGTTGCATTAAGAAAACAAAAACGGCCAGGCCCTGATGGCTCACCCCTGAAATCCTAACTACTCAAGTGGCTAAGATTTGAGAATCTCAGTTTGAAGCCAGCATGGGTAGGAAAATCTGTGAGATTCTTATCTCCAATAAATCCCCAAAATATCAGAAGTGGAGCTATAGCTCAAAGTAGCAAAATTCTAGCCTTTAGGGAAAAAAGCTCATGGACAGTGCTTAGTGCTTAGACCATCAGTTCAATTTCCATGACCTACCACAAAAAGAAAGAAAAACTAGAACAAAACTATACAATGCCAGGCACTTGTGGCTCACCTTTGTAATTCAAGCAAATTGAGAGGGTGAAAATGGAGGCTCATAGTTCCATGTCAGCTGAGGCAGAAAAGTTTGGAAAAATCCCTTCTCAATGAAGTGCTAACATGGTGTTGTACTCATTATCTTAGCTATATTGGGAAAACTAACATAGGTACATCATGTCCAAGTCCACACCCAGGCAAAACGTGGAAGCTATCTCAAAAATAGTGTCCCATGTCCCCCAAATAACCAGCACAACACAGGGCTGGAGCCTGGCTCAATAATAATAACATCAACCTGGCAAGTACAAGTCCCAGTGTTTAAATTCCAGTACCACCAAAGCAAACTTAAGTAATATGAAATTTATTCAAATAGGCATAAGTCTTCTTAAATGATCTTTATATAGCTATATCAATAGAGATTTTTGTAAAACTCCTTATCAAATGTGTCTTTCTTTCTTCCTTCTTTTGAAATGCAGTCTCACTGTGTTGCCAAGGCTGGTCATGAACTTCTGGGCTCAAATGCCCACCTGCCTCTACCTCACAAGTAGTTGGAATGACAGGTGGATACCATCATACCCAGATTTCAACTGCCTAAAAAATTCAATCAATGGCATCAGGTGTGGCTCAAGTGGTAGAGTGTCTGTGTGGCAAGCATGAGGTCCTGAATTGAATCCCCAGTATGGCCCCTCAAAATTCGATCTATAATGCATTATGTCAACTCTATGTCTAAAATCTTATTAGACATATAATAAGGCAAGTAGAAATCAATGATCATGTATCCTTGAAAAAAGTGCCTAGATTTTCACTCTAATTAATCACACACACACACACACACACACACACACACACACACACACACACACACACACACACCTCCACAACATACATGCAGGCACATACACACACACTCCCACTGCAGACAGGCATACACCCTCTTCTTCAAACACACACACCCTTGTACCACAGGCATTCACACAACTTCCCTCCACCACACCCACACTCTCTACACAAACACAAAGCCTCCACACAAACACAAAGCCTCCACCACACACAAACTCCACACACACACACTCACATCACACCACTAACGCTGCTCACTCTTTCCTGTCACACATCTGCCTGCCTTTCTGCCTCTTGACTCATAATAGCAGGCCAGTTGTCCACAAACATGAACACTGTTTGCTGTATGCACACCTGCCTAGCTAGCTGCATGCATGCCACCTGCAAGCCACCTGTTCATGTGCCTGCTGCTCACAAGTTGTCTGCACACAGCCTGTTGGTCTCCTGCAAACCTGTCAGCCTTGTGCTCTTTGCAGGGTTGAGTTGTGTCCTGGGCCTCTTGTTCAGGCTCTGCCCACTTGGTCCAGCTCACAGCTCAAAGCTGATGTTCAGGTGTGTTCTTGCCCCTCTTTTGGTGCAGGACTGGGCTTCCTGAGAAGCTGCTAGCCCCACTAGACACCAGACAGCCTCAGTGGAGATGCCTCAGCCTCAGTGGTGTCCAAACCCCCAACCCTGCTCCACTTCCTCCAGGCACCTAAGTATTCTATTGCCATCAGTGTAATTTGTTTTTGAGTGTGTGTGTGTGGGGGGGTACTGGGGCTTAAACTCAAGGCCAGGTACTGTCCACATTGGATGGGGAGGAAAGAACCTCTGAGTTTAGAAGCAGCTACACATCAACACAGAAGAAAGTCTTCTGTCTGTCAGTCACAGTCCACCTCTGGTCATTCCTAGTGCAGAAAACTTGTAGTATTGCAGCAGATACATCTGGGAAGCTGGTGAAAAGAAAAGGGTTGAAATGATGCAGGAGAGATGGGGAGTTCCACCTGATCTTCCTTCTGCAAACACACTCAAGAAGTTTGGAGTGTAAGTTTCACACTCATTAGACAGCAAAGGACAGAGCTTTAGAAACAAGCAGTCATCAAGGTCTCCAAAATGTCACTGAGTGTCACTCAGTAGATAAAGATGGCAGACATTGACACTGATGTGAAATCCCTCCCTACATACACTCTGAGAAGTGGGTGTAGAGTATTTATTTCCAGAAAGATTGCTGTCCACCAAATAGAAAAGAAGAAGAAAAAGTGGGGCACTGTCTCAGATTATTTTCTGACCCAAATATTCCACTCTAACTTTAGCTTTTCTTGTAGAGACTCTTAACTTGAGAAAGGACTTCTTTATCCATAGTTTCCTGAAAGTTTTTAAAATCATAAGTGAACGCTGAATTTATCACATGAATTTCTTTAACCAGTGGTGTATTGTGTTGAGTAAACATTGATTTTTCAATCAACTTGGCATAGATGCAATACAAGCCATGTAGAAATGGTCCAACTAAATTGTAGACCTTGACAGATTCTCTTTTCCTAATCAATTTTTGCAGATTTTTGTGAAAATTGATGAACGATAAGACTATATAATTCTGTCTTCAGCTGGTATTGGTGTTAGGATAATGCTGCAATTACAAAATTCTGTGGGAAGTTATGCAAAATAAGAGTAAGGGAGCAAACCCTCAGTGAACATTTAGGAATTTGAATTTTTAGAGAATCTGTCCATTTGCAGAACAGGTCAGAATGACTCACTGCACAAAATTTGTTTGCACAAATGTGGTTCATCCTGGGATAAGAACTCTTAATTTCTTTTTAAATATTTATTATTATAATTATTATTATCTTTAAGTAGTTGTACAAAGAAGTTCCCATTCTACAAAACAGTATATGAACACAAGGTGTCTGACAACATTGTCACTCATCACTCCTAACCCATCCCTTCTCTCACTTTTTAAAAAAAAATTGAGATTACGTGATTACATAAATTTCACATATCTCACAGTATTGTGGAATAGTGACACTTACAGTCACAAACACATTTTAACCTTCACAAGGCAAATAGTCATTATCATGGTCTATAAACTTTGTGAATTCTATGAGCTTTGACAATACAAATTATTTTTTCCACATCACGTGATATTTACACTTCTTTCCTTTTGCTTAGTGTAAGCTGTTCCCTCTTTCGCTCTCATTCCTCCCTTCCCATTGCTGTCTTTGGGTTGCTTAGTTCTTTTACTTCTATGTCCAGTGCAGCTGATGGGCCCCTTTGTTGTAAGTTGTTCCATTTCCCACTTATTCTATGCCCTCCTCCTGGCTTCCCTCTGTTGCATGATTATATCTACCATATATATTGTCAAGAATATGGAATCATTTAGTAACGATATGACAAAATGTGTGGCTGTCCTTTGTTTCTAGAGTCCTGTTTACTTTGTCAAATCTCTTTGCATTTTGGCTTTAGCATCCTCATATCAGAGAGACCATGTGCCATTTGTCTCTCTTCTTGGCTTACCTCGCTCAAAATAATTTGCTCTAGTTCCATCCATTTCCCTGCAAATGCCACTATTTTGTCCTTAAAAATGGCTGCATAATATTCCACAGTTTTTGGATCCACTCATCAGTAGTGGGGCATCTGAGTTGTTTCCAAATCTTGGCCATTGTGAACAGTGCTGCAATAAACATGGAGGTGCATGTGTCTTTGTATACTGGTTCCTGTTGTTCAGGGTAAATGCCTAGGAATGGTATGGCTGGGTCATAGGGGAGGTCTATATTTAGCTTTCTGAGGTAGCTCCAGATGGCTTTCCAAAGTGGTTTGTATTAGTGTCTATTCCCACCAGCAATGCAATAGGGTTTCTCTTTTTCTGCATCCTCTCCAGCATTTGTCATTGGCTGAATTTAGGATGTGGGCCACTCTGTCTGGGGTAAGGTGGTATCTCAGTGTTGTTTTTATTTGCATTTCCTTTACAGCCTGGGATGATGAACATTTCCTCATGTGTTTCTTTGCCATTTTTATCCCTTCTTCTGAGAAATCTCTCTTTAGTTCCCTTGCCCATTTCATGATTGGTTTATTATATTTGTGAGGGGTTAGTTTCTTGAGCTCCCTGTATATAATGGATATTACACCCTTGTCTGATATATTGCTAGTAAATATTTTTCCCAATTAGTTGGCTGTCTTTCTAGCTTGGTTGCTATAGCTTTAGCTGTGCAGAAACTTTATTTTAAGGTAGTACCATTTGTCCAGTCTCTCTCCAATTTGTTGTGAGCCTGGTACTCTGTTCAGGAAGTTCCTGCCTGTACCTATCAGTTAAAGTGTCTCTCCTACTCTGTCCTGCAGTAGTTTCAGAGGTTCCAGTTTGATGTTAAGGACTTTAATCCATTTTGAGTTGATGTTAGTGCATGGTGACAGGCTAAGGTCCACTTTCAGTTTTCCGCATGTGGCCACCCAGTTTTCCCAGTACCAGTAGTTGAAAAGGTTATGATTCTTCCACTGTATGTCTTTGACTCCTTTGTCAAGTATCAACTGACTGCATATATGCTGCTTTATTTCTGGGTCCTCTAATCTGTTCCATTGGTCTTCAGGTCTTAGTTTGTGCCAGTACCAGGCTGTCTTTGTTATTATGGCTCTATAGTAGAGCTTGAAATCTGGTATTGT
This sequence comes from Dipodomys ordii, assembly GCF_000151885.1. Taxonomy (NCBI): domain Eukaryota; kingdom Metazoa; phylum Chordata; class Mammalia; order Rodentia; family Heteromyidae; genus Dipodomys; species Dipodomys ordii. Next base: position 79,408 of record NW_012267350.1, read on the forward strand.
GATCTCTCCTACATTCTTTCTTTTCCCTAGAATTGCTTTGGCTAACCTAGGCCTTTTGTTGTTCCATATGAATTTTAGACTGTTTTCTCTATTTCAGTAAAGTATGTCATTGGGATGTTAATGGGAATTGCATTGAATGTGTGTATCAATCTTGGCAGTATGGCCATTTTCAGTATATTAATTCTGCCTATCCAAGAACATGGGAGGTCTTTCCATTTCCTGGTATCCTCTATGATTCCTTTTTTTGGGGGAGGGCGTCCGGTCATGGGGCCTGAACTCTGGGCCTGGGCGCTGTCCCTCAGCTCTTCAGCTCAAGGCTAGCGCTCTACCACTTGAGCCACAGCACCACTTCCGGCTTTTTTCTTTTTGCTTATGTAGTGCTGAGGAATCGAACCCAGGGCCTCATGCATACAAGACAAGCACTCTACCACTGAGCCACCTTCCCAGCCCCTATGATTCCTTTTATAAGGCTTTTATATTTTTCATGAAATAGACCCTTCACATGTTTGGTTAGGTTAATTCTTAGATACTTTATTTTTTGAAGAACTCCTAATTTCTAAGCTATGCAGAAAAGAGTTAACACAGCAGCCTTGACAGCTATACTTTGCAATGTCTTATAGAAAAGTAAATGTCTGGATGGGTGTCAACTTAGATTTGGAGAATATTCCCCTCAAAACTGACTAGAAATTAAAAGATACTTCATTTGTAGTCAAGCCATTTTACAAACCATGTGGATATATTGTGGTTTACTACTAGGAGTCTGATATTTTGTAAAGTTAGGCAGTGGGGTCCACATCACCAGTTCCCAATAATGTCTCAGGAATGGAATTTCCAGCATGCTTCTCTCATAGACAACATTTCACTCGCTTTGTTAGGACTTGTTGCTGGAGAAATAGCACATTCTAGGTGAGTCAACTGGGAGAGGTCTCTTGGAAATCTGATATTAGTATATATCCATTCCTGCTCTTAGTAATTAAATTTTGTATAGTATATTGTTTTCTCCCTTTTTAATCTTAGCCTTTTGGGCTATTGTACTTGAAGATAGTTTCTAGACAGCATGTACTATTTTTTGAAAAATATATTTTATGGAAGTTTAGATTAGTGCTCAAAGTATCCTTAAGAAAACTAGTTTCTGGAAATGTACGCATTATCCTGCCCATATAATTGTAACCCCTCAGTACAGTATGTTCACAAATAAAATAAAATTAAATTAATATATATATATATATTTTTATGGAATGAAAATGTGTTAATTTACTTATCATCTGTCTAGGAAATGCTAATAAAAAGAAATAATTTGTGAATATCTTTTTATGAGTTTATTCCAACCATTTCACCTGTACATAATTATTGTGTATACTTCTTTTTTCCTTACTACTGGGGTTGAATCCATACCTTCCTGCTGCTTGGCTGGTCCTTTGTCACATAAGCCACTCTACCTGCCCTACTTTTGGCTAGCTAGTTTGGGAATGGAACCTACAGCAATTTTCTTCCTGGGCTTGCCTCAAAATGAGAGCCAGTAGATCTCAGCCTCAATGTTCCCCATGGTCCTGGCTTCATTCAGGCAGCAGGAAATTCAAAGCAGTACTCCTTACCCGAAACCCCAGAGGTTTGAAAAAAGACATTTTCAATCTAGGCATCACTGATTTACACCTATATATCTAGCTACTCAGGAAACTGAGATTTAAGGAAAGCTGTTCAAAGCCGCTCTGAGCAGGAAAGTCACTGAGAGTCTTATTTCTAATTGCTAAAAAGAATGGGATGGCACTGTGGCTCTGTGGAGTAGTATGCTAGCCTTGATACCAAAGTCTCAGGGACACTCCCAGGCTGAGTTCAATCAAGCCCTAGGACCTTTAACCCCCCATTCTCACCCATACACACTCAGAAGGATATATTAAGGTAGCACCACATTTTCACTATGCATTTTCTTCATTCTTCTAATTTCTTCTTTGCAATTGCAAAACATAATGAATCTTCCTCTTCCTTAATGTTTTACTAAAGGACCTCCTTTGTTCTGTGGAGATAAGCAGATGTAGGAAGCTATAGACCCAGGATCCTCACTGAATGTTGATCTAGAGTGGACATAAGGAGAGCAAACAGAATAAGAAGGGTATAGAAATGTATGTGAGGTGGGCAGTGCTCTCCAGATTGGAGCCCTGATATTTGATACCTGTCTAAGTAGCTTTGTAAACTAAACAGAGTATAAGTTATATGTGGCATCTAATGAGAGTTGCTTACCTGATGCCCATTCTTCCTATCTTTTCCAATACAGCCTCACATTTTCCCTCTGCCTTGTAAAGAGGCTCACCTTCTAGCCTCCCTTGAAGTGAGAACAACCATTTGACCCAGCTCTAGCAAATAAGATGTATGTGAGATTCTCCTGAGTTTGGCTTTGAGAAAGTTGTTTTCTTCTTGAAAGGGGGCAGAGCTCACTGGCCTTTTATTATTCACCTGCTTCATTCTCAGTACCTACAATGTAGTCACAATATGTAATGGGCAAGGAGCTATATTAGCACCATGAAGAAAACACATATTTAAGAGGGCAGAGCAGGAAGACAGGAGGAGCCTTGCACTTTGAAGACACTGCAGAGACTTCATTGTAGAATGATCAGCATGTTGTTCATTTTCAGGCCTCCGCTGATAGTCCTCTAACCCTGCCACCTCCTTTCCACAGTGTTCATCACAGGCTTAGCAGTGTCACAAGGGTTGTGGAGTCCTTTCCAACGTTTATCAAACCACTGTTTGCTTCAGGCAGAATTTTGCTGCCTGAGGCCAAGAGGAGGTGGGTAGAGAATTCCTGCTATAGGTCCACAAAAAGTTTGTGTTGTTTTGGAAAGGTAAGACCCAGAAAAGGAGCAGACTTCAGAGGCTAGTCCTGATGGCTTACTCTTGTCATCCTATGTACTCAGTGGGCCGAGATCTTGTGTATCATGTTTGAAGCCAGCCAGGTAAAAAATGTCACAAGATTCTACCTGTGATTAACTAGGAAAAGTTTAGACTGGAGGTATGACCAAAGTGGCAGGAAAGGAAATAAGTAAATCTAGTGAGAGTATCAGGCTCTGAGTATGCTCTCTCTCTCTCTCTCTCTCTCTCTCTCTCTCTCTCTCTCTCTCTCTCGCACCTGCACACAGGGAAAAGAAACAAGTACTTCAAGAATTGACATAATTAGAAGATAGCTAACATGGGCTATTGGTTTTAGCTGTATTTCCTAGAATATCCACAATTTCAAAGAAAGAAGACCTATTAAAGATAAGGAAATTAGACATCAGATCGCTGGTGACGTCTTCATAGGTAGTTTGTAGCAGATATCAGTTAAAGTCAGGTATGAAGACTCCCAGATCCACTCTTGGTATTTGTACCTCTGCCCTGACTAGTCCTGGAGGATGGGCAGAACTTGAAGCTGTGAGTCAGGACATGGAAAAGGAATCCCAGATATGGAAATGAACAGAAGCATCGACCAGATTTTATAGAACACATCCCATCCAGCAGTCAGGAGGTCAAATAGTGAAAGGAGAAGTTTGTGTTCTTTTTTTTTTTTTGTCAGTCGTAGGGCTTGAACTCTGGGCCTGAGCACTGTCCCTCAGCTGTTCAGCTCAAGGATAGCACTTGAGCTCAGCACCACTTCTGGTTTTCTGGTGATTTATTGGAGAGAAGAGTTTCAGGGACTTTCCCGTTCGGGCTGGCTTTGAACCACAATCCTCAGATCTCAGCTTCCTGAGTAGCTAGGATTACAGGCATGAGCCACCGGTGCCCAGTGAAGTTTGTATTTTTTAAACAACTAAGTATCTGTTGACAACAAAGTGTCCTGTTGTGGTCACTGTAGACTATGCCCTTTTGGGGAAAGTATAAGGCAAGGCATGTACTCACTGTTTAGCCAGACTTAATCCCTCCCTCCCTCCTCCTCTTTCCTGTATTTCCTCCTTTTTTCTCCATCTTCTTTCTTTCCCATGTTCATTGTCCTTCTCTTTCATCATCCCTCCTTTCCTTTTCCTCCTTTCTCTCTTAATTTTTTCCTTCTGCTTCATCTCCTACCCTCTTCTTTTTCTTTCTCCTACCTCTTTGTTTTCCTCCTCCCTATACCTTCCCCTCTTCTTCCTCACTCCCTTTCACCTTCATCAGCACACACACTCAGTCTCTGTCTCTCTGTCTCAGTGTTGGTCTGTCTCTGATTTAGGCTGAATGTAAAGTCATGTATATTAGAAACTGTACTCTCACTAAGCCACACCCCAGGTTCCCATTCCATTTTTCATTAATTTTCTTTGTGATAGTTCTGAGGCTTGAACTCAGGGCTTCTGAGCTGTTGCTGAGCTTTTCTTGTTTGAGACTAGTGTTCTGACTCTAGAACCATCGCCCTACTTCCTGCTTTTTGGTGGCCAACTAGAGACATCTGTTCCATGGTATTCCCTGCCTTAGTTGACTTGGAAGTGAAATTCTTGTATCTCAGGCTCATGAGTGTGCCACCAGCACATGGAACTTTTCATATTTTTGATCTTTAAGAAAATGATTCTCCTTTCCTCAAAATAAAGAGGCTTACCATCTACATTCCCCAGGAAGCTTAATGTAGCTAGTTAGATCATTCTCATAGAGAGTTTCAACATAGAAAGTGTCACAAGATGATTGGAGAGTAGTTATAATTGAACAACACTCAGTGTTTCTGCTCTGCTCACAGGTGCTCTTTACCATGCAATGGGAGATGCCCAGGAGGAAGCAAGTAGAAAAGTCCTCAACTCAAGACCATGACATAGTGGGACACACAATGGTTGATGAGACTATGAAAAAGAGGTGATGGATGGTAGAGAAACAGCCCCGTTTTCCTTAGCTAGATCCTGCATTGCCCCAGAACAAAATTGGGACCATTACTTAAAATGTTCCTTACTGCTGGGAATGGTTACTCAGATGGGTATCTGAGCTATTCAGGAGGCTGAGATCTGAGGATGGTGGTTCAAAGCTGACCTGGACAGAAAGTCCTTGAGACTCCCCTTTCCTTTTAACCACCAAATAATTTAGCAGTGGAACTATAGTCTTGAGGGGAAAAAAAAGAAAATAAAACTAACCCATCCTTATGTTTCCAAAGTCCTTAGCCCTTCCCATCTTTGTTCCAGGGGCTTGGAGTTCCTAATCTGGATTTGTGGTGCTTGATGACTGAACATGTCATTTACTGAATAGTCTACTTGCTCTCTGTCAAAAGAAAATCTGGTGGGTTTGAACATCTTTTCAGGCAAAAAATATTGCTGATTTCCTGCTTTAATGTTTATAATGAATGCTTTGTTAAAGATCTGATATAAACACATTGTTGTTTAAAATAATTAAAATGAATACATAGGCTTCGGATGAGTAGCTGAAGCTTATGATCCTCATACATGGCAGTCTGAGTTCTCAGGATCATAGTTAAAAATCATCACAGACAGGAAAGTCCACGAGATTCTTATCTCCAATTAACCAGAATGAGGTCAGAAGTGGAACTGTGGCTCATATATAAGCACTAAACTTGAGCAAAAAGCTCAGGGTCAATACCTAGGCTCTCAGTTCCAGCCCCAGGACTAGCACAAACAAAAACTGTCTAGAAGGAATATAGCATAGAGGGAAAGTAGTGGAGGCAGACTTGAATATTATAGCATGATGACAACTAAGGTAGAGGGAAGAAAGGAGAGTTTTGAGACTAAGACTTCAAAGAAGCAGGAAAGCTGAAGTATGTTGGGAGAAGCAGTAGTTGTGAGTTCTTAGATGGTTGGTCACTGCTTTCAATATCACAAACAACCAAGTTGAATTTGGGGAGGGTATTTTGAAGAACATAGGTAATTCATAGTGAAAAATATCACAGGGAACACATACCTATCAACCAGGTGCCAGTGGCCCATTTCTGTAACTCTAGCTATTCAGGAGGCTAAGACGTAAAGAACTGAGGTTCCAAGCTAACAGGGAGCAGAAAAGAATGAATGACTCCATATGTAATTAACCAGCAAAAAGCAGTACTTGGAGGGGTAACGCCAGTGGTAGAGCATAAGTTGTGAGTGATAAAGCCACCCAAGTGTGAAGCTCTGAGTTCAAATCTATATCCCAGGTACTGCCATACAACACAAAACCAAAAAACACCTAAGGGCCTTCACAGATAACATCTTTCTGAGGAGAAAAGGAAGAGGAATGCACATGAGCAGCCATGAAAGTTGTTCATGCTGACATGCTATGTGTGCTGCTTCGTGTCCTTTAACAAAGGTGGACATCTCCCTTGGTCAACAAGGAAACTTCTTCCTGGGCACTAGAGCCAGTGAAAGGGATCAGGCCAAAGGTCAAATCATGCCAGCTGTCTCTGAAGAGAGGAAACGGATCCTCTTTTCCTGAAGTCAGTTCCTCCTAGTATTTAGAAAACTTTTCCTGGGCTTCTTTTTCCTACCCATTGATACTCCTTTCTCTTTTTCTTTCCCAATACTTTTTTCTATATTCTTAGCATTCTTTCTAAACTGAAATCTACTTATCACATTCAAAATCCACAAGGCAATAAAAGGTAAAAAGTTCCATTCCCATCTCATTTCTCTTTTTTGGTGTTGCAAATTTTTATTTTTGTCACTCACATTTCTGACCCCAGCTTGCCCGCTATAGGTACATGTATTGGTTTCTAATTCATCCTCTCAGTGGTACTTTATGAAAGATTAACCCACATACAATTATGAGCTGTTCTTTTCTGTAGCTGATACATTGTCCACTCTGATTTACTGTGTGTTCTGTTATGGGGCTTAAACTCAGGGCCTCAAGCTCACACTTGCCTTTCACACCCAAGGCTGCCTCTCTTCCCCTTGAACCACAACCCACTTCCAGCTTATTTCTGGCTACTTGGAGATAAGCACCTCTTTGCCATGGCTGCCCAGGCTGCATTCAAATCTCCACCTTCCTGGTCTCCACTTCCTAAGGGGCTAGGAATACAGGTGTGAACCACCGGCACCTGCCCCAATTTTTATCTATTAAAAATAAAAGTGACGTAGGTGCTGGTAGCTCTTGTTTGGAATGCTAACTACTCAGGAGGCTGAGACCTGGAGGATGGAGATTTAAAGGCAGACAGGGCAAAAAAATCTGTAAGACTTCCATCTGTGTGAAAAAAGCCAGAAATGACAGAGCTCCAGCCCTGAACAAAACAGCTCCAGGTCTTGTGTGCAGATGTGCACCCACACACCACACACCCTTGCACATATGTAAACAAAATACACCTGATAGCTAGGTATCAGTACCTCACATGTATAAGCTTAGCTACTTGGAATGCTGAGATAGGTAGAATGATAGTTCAAGGCTAGCTGCTGGAGATAAATTTGAGAGACCTCAACAAAGAGCTGTCTTCCTGTTCTTCTAAGTGTGATGGGAAGCCTAAAATAAGCCCAGTACAGCACAAGTGCACCCCTGGACAGAAATTGAGATTTTTATCCTAAAAGCCAATGAAATTACAACAACAGCAGCAGCAACAACAATAACAAAAGCCTAGCAAACCCAGGTGCTGGTGTCCCTTGCCTGTAATCCCAACATTTCTGTAGGCTGAGATCTGAGGCTTCAAATTGGAAGTCAGCAGTCAGGTCCAGTAGGGAAGTCAGTGACAAAATTTTATCTCCTACTAAATGCCAAAATTCCTGTAGTTGATCTATGGCTCAAGTGGTAGAGTACTATGCTTTGAGTGAAATAGTTGAGGAATAGTGCCCAGACATTGAACACAAGCCCCAGGTTAGTATTAGAAATAATCAGCACAAAGAAGGGCTGGGGTTGTTGCTCATTTGTAATGAGAGCCTGGTTCCCACACATAAGGCCATGAGTTCAAGCCTTAGTACTGCAAAAATAATAAGAAAAAAGCATTATGATTGTTCACCCAATTTTCTGTGTCAGATGAGGGACAGGAGCACTAGGCTTGAGCAGAAAAGTTCAGCGACAGGCTCAGAACTTTAGTTTAAGCTCCAAGACTTGCACTTAAAAAAGGAAAGAAACTGTCAAACCTTTCCAGCCCATGTCTACCATTTTGTATATCCACCAGCAATGAATGAGATCAGTTTTATCAGTGCTTTCTCAGTGTTTAATATTCTCACTATAAAGCCATTCTGATAGATTTGTAATGATATCTTGTAAAAAATGCTTTTCCTTAATGGCCAGTCATGTTATACATCTTTGGAAATCCTCTATCAGATATGAAAATATTTTCTTATTCTGCACATGGTCATTCCATTCACTTATTAATAAGAGATGTTTTTAAGAACATAAACTTTAATTTTGCAGATATCCAATTTTTAAGTTTTGTGGTATATGTTTGTTTTGGTGTCTCTTGGAAGAAGATGGAATTAATGCTGCAGATAAGGCTGGGAAACTAGTAAAAGGTTGGCTGACGTGGACCAGGGGGAGGAGGGAATCTACATCTGCTCTTCCTTCTGCTTATATACTCAACAAGTTTGAAAGGCAAAGTTCAAGCTCAGCAGGCACCAAAGGACAGGGCTGCAGATTCAAGCAATCACCAGAGTCCTGAAAATGTCACTGAGTGTCAGTCAGCAGACCTCAGTGTCTGCGTGAAACCCCTGTCTACATGCACCCTGGGAAGTGTATAGATAGTATTTATTAACGGGAAAATAGCTCTTCACATACTTAAGAAAAGACAGGGCACCCTCTGCTTATTCTCTCACTCACGTTCTCAACTCTTAACTCTAGTGTTTCTTGTAGAGTCTCTTAACTTGAGAAGGGAATCTTCTATCCATAGTTTCTTGAGAGTTTTTAAAATCATAAGTGAATGTTGAATTTTATCACATTTAATTTCTTTAAGCAGTAGTATATTTTATTGACTAAATATTGATTTTTGAATCGAGTTTGCATAGCTTCCATACAAACCATGTAGATATGATGAAACTGAATTGTAGAACTTGGCAGATTCTCATGTACTAATCTTCTATTACAGAATTTTGTGTGAAAGTTGATGAAAGATGAATGTGTGTAGTTTTGTCTTAGTCTGGTATTGGTGTTAGGATAATTCTACAGTCACAGAATACTGTTGGAAATTATGCAAACTATGTGTAAGAAAAAGCTTCTGTGAACATTTAGGAACTTGAATTTTTGGAAAGTCTCATCATTTGCAGAACTGAACAGAATGGCTCACCCTGCATAATTTCTTTGCACACATGTGGTTCATCCTGGGACAAGAAGTCTTCTGATTCCACGCTTGGCAGAAAAGTATTAGCACAGCAGCACAGACAGCTCTACTTTGAAAGACCTCATGGAAAAGCAAATCTCTGGATGGGTGTGGAACTTAGATTTGAAGAATGTTGCCAACAATTCTGACTAGGACTTATAAGACTGTTCATTTGTGCTCAAGTCATTTGTACAAAGTGTGCTTATGCTGTGGTTTCCTCCTAGGAGTTTGACAATTTGTAAAGTGCTAGGCCCCAATAATATCTGCAGAACTGAATTTCTGGCATGCTTCTCTGATATACAATATTTCACTCATGTTGTTAGGACTTGTTGCTGGAGGAATAGCACATTCCAGGTGAATCAACTAGAAGCCTCCTGGAAGTCTGATATAAATATATAGCCATTCCTATTTTTTATAAATTAATTCATATAACATATTTTTCTGTGCATTTCAATATTTTAAGTCTCTGCACTTTTATTACTCAAGAGAGTTAGTTATAGGAAAGATATACTACTTAAAAAAACTTTATTTTACACACTGAGAGCATGGCTCAAGTTGAAGAGCATGTGTCCTGCAGGGGCTTAAAAAGATAAATATTTTGTGATTTTCTTTTCATGCACTTATTTTGACTATGTAGCTAGAATATAATATTGGAGGTTAGACATAGCTTTTTATATTTATATTTTATTTATTTATATTTATATTAGGATCTGAATCCAGACCTTGATTTTTGTTTGACTGGTGCTGTAGCACTTGAGGCACTCTACCTGCCTTTCTCATGGCTAGATATTTGGGAATGGCATCTAGAGCAGTTTTCTTCCTGGGCTTGCCACAAATTATAGCAACCAGATCTCAGCCTCATGAGAAGATAAGGATGTAGGCATTTTATTTTTCTGTCAGTTTCTGTTTCTCACTCCTGTTTTCCTTTCCCTGTTTTAATATGGATTGCTAGAATATTTGGACTTATTTAGTGTTTGTATATTTTTCTTCATAGTCATTCAAGTTATGAATATATATATATATATATATATAATTAATCCTAGTCTATTGGTGTTGGTATTTTTGAGAAGTGAAGATAAGTTATTTTTATATAAGCTGTCTTTTAAACCTCCTACTTGGGAAATGTATTTTGATTTGGTGGTACTGAGATTTGAACTCAGAGCTTTGTGCATGGTAGATAGTTGTTCTACCCTGTTATTTTTCTTGGCGAGGGGGGGCTGTAATGTTGGTCACAAGTCTCAAACTTTTCTATCCTTTTATACACATATCCAGCTCTTGGAATATAAATTTCTCATTGGTTTCTTTTATACAAATGGAACCCAGTATCCGATTCTATTACAACTTTTCCATCAACAATTCAACAGGATCTAAATTATACAAGGGTAGGTATGTCTATTACATTCACCCTGATTTTTACATATTTCTTGGTTTTCTTTCTAAAATTCCAAGCCACTTTCTGGTATTGTTTCCTTTTTGTATAGAGAACTTCCTTTAGATGGTAATTATTGATATATCTGCTAGTGAACTTTTCTAAATTTTCTGTCTTTGGAGAATATCCTTAGTCCTCACAATTTCTGATGGATATTTTCCTGAACCTGGAATTCAGAGTTAATGGATCTTTACTTTCACCATTTGAAAAATGTACCACTACCTTCTAAACTTTTCTGGATACAGTGGAGTAATGTGCTATACAAGCATTTAAATCACCATTCCTCTATAGGTAAAATATTTCTTTCTTATTCCAAATTAGTTTTTTAAATCTAATTTTCATAAGTTTTATATGGTGATTCTTGGTGTGGCTATTTTTAGGGTTTGCTTGGCCTATGTTGTATCTGTGGCTGCAATGACAATTTAGCTTTTAATACCCTGTAAAGCTTATATGGTCTATTTAATTTTTTCATTACTAGAAGACTGGTTGAAGCTGAGGATCATGCCACATGGATGAACAGTTTTAGATTTGCAGGCATGATGATTTAGAAGAGTCACAATTGATTGACTGGTGTATTGTTTTTCTTTTTCCAGTAATTACCATAGAAATTTTAAATCCTGATCAAAGGTGAGTAGAGGTTGGGGCTTGCTGGCCAGATTTGCTGCTGGATTGTGACCAAGACTTTGAGGTGGTTAATAGTCCCTCAAATCTGCGATTGGAAGAGACCAACGCAGATGAAGGAGGAGCAGCTAGGAGCTTACCAAACTCTAGCATAGAAACTGTTAGGTAAATTAAATCAGCAGCCGAGGAAAGAGAGAGCAGCACATGGTATTCTGGCAGGGTAAAGGTTTATTTTGGGGCTTAAGCCTGCCTCTGGTCAAGTTGGAAGCCCATGCAGCCAGGACAAAAAGTGTTCAACCACACCTGGGGCAGGACTTATCAAGTCCAAGATGGGAAAGGTATGGCCACACTGAATGTAGATGTGACCTCAGGGACGGGGGAGGTGACTGCTTCTATGTGAGCCAGATACCTAGGTGATGCAGGTACTGGGCAGAGACTTAACCAAGAGGAGGGAGGAGTCTGCTAAGCCTTCCCAGGGTGGACCTTACATTCCAGCTTTTTAATAATTATGATAAAGGACTCATATTCTCTCTGGCTACTTCCTACTGGCAAGGGGTATCGACATTAGAGGTAAAAGGTGAAAATGTGCCCCCCCCACAAGAGAAGACAGAGAGAAGCAGTTTCCTTTGTAGATGGAGTAGTCCTAGAGTGAAGTCTGGAAGAAGTCTCCTGAGGCAGAGGATTGGTAGGCCCAAGAGGGCAACAGGTGTACCTCAAAGTCAGTGTTGGTACAAAAGTGGCAGGAGATAGAGCCTTTTTTATTCTTGAGAGATGAATCCACTGTGGCTGTTCCTTGAGCTTGACTACCACAGGGGTGTAGCACCTGGGGCACCAGAAGCAAGGAAGTTGGAAGTTGTCTTGGAAATGTTCTTTGGAATGTTAGCTTTGCCTCCCCGTCTGCTTTTGAATTGCTGCCTGTGATGACATCCAGTGCCAACTGGTATCCCCAGCAGTGAATGTCTACCTTGTGGAGACGAGGAAGGACACTCAACTCTCCAGTGTATATGTTGTCCATACATTTGGCAGGCTCCACCTGGTGGTTGTGGTAAAGGGCAAAATTTTGCCTAGTGTCTTTCTTGTCCACACTTGTAGCATAGTCCGGACAGCATACGTTGGGTGCCGCTTCTTAGAGGAGACTGGATGGCAGGCTCCAATATTTGATAATTCTCCCTCTTATGGTCAGTCTTATCAGCAATCTCCTGATCTTCCTAATTATTAAAAACTTTAAATGTCATGCTCACCAGATCTCATTGGGGGGTTGAGGACCATCCTCAGCCTTTTTAAAAACTTTTTCTTAATATCAGGGGCTGATTAGGTGATAAAATGAGTATTAAGAACTACCTTGGCCTCCAGTGACTCTGGGTCTAGGTTAGTATAGTGCTGGAGTACTACCATGAGGCGTTCCGGAAATTCATCTGGGTTTTCATTGGGCCTTTGTGTAATGTGGTTTAAATTGTCACAATTAAAAGGGAGATAGGCAACCTTTCAAAGGCCAGCCACTAAGTAAGTTATCATCCTATTTCTGTTTTCCCTCCCAGGAATATTACATTGATAATTCCAACTGGGCTTTTCCCTGGGCACAGCTGTTGCATCTACTGGAAAGTCAATATCCAAGTGGTTTGCTTGGTCAGCATGCATCTGGGCACCAATCCACACCCTTTCCTTTTCCTCAGCAATAATGGTGGAGGACAGTATTAGATATATGTCCTGCCAAGTAAGGTCATAAGTCTGAGCCAGGTATTTAAGCTGTTTGGTATAATTATTAAAAATCTTTGGTATAAGATCCCAGTGGCTTCTCAATCTGAGCAATATTGAACATTGAAAATGGAGTATGCATTCTAAGGATGCCTTCAGGCCCTGCCACCTCTCACAAAGGGCACATGGAGTTTGGTGGACATTGTGTGCCACCAGTGTGAGAACGGGTGCGAACCATAAGGGGGCAAAGGGAGAGAGGGGAAAGAAGAGGAAGAGGAAGAAGTTGGAGAAGGAGCAGAAGGTCCAGCAGGAAGAGGGGCAGAGTCAAAAAGGGGTAAGGCACATCAGGCTCCAGAGGGGGCTTGGAACCTCAGAGATGGGTTGTCCACATGTGAGGAGGATATGGAAAGCTGGGCATGATTGGCAGAGAGCCGGGTTATCCTGGACAGCAAAGAAAGCCTGAATATAAAAGACCTCTAACCACTTACCATTGCAGCAGCAAAAATCATCTAACTTACTGATAATGGCATAGCCAAAAGTTCCATCTTTGGGACATTGAGAGCAATTATCCAGGCTTCAGTACAATAATAAATTAAGTACTTTCTGTTGATGTAGTCCTTAAGGGACAAGACATTCAAGGAATGCAGAAGGCATTCCAAAGGAGCTTCCTCCTTCTGGCATGACTTACAGCACTCCTTTAAAAGCACAGGCGGGAGTCAGTCTGGTGAGTGAAGGAGAGCTGACCAGGCAGGAGGAGTGTAGACACCAAGCAACAGAGAATCCTTAGAGTTTCACTCACCAAGTGGTATGGATGTGGATGTGGAGGTGGAGGCCAGCAATGGTATTGCTGAAAACTCTCACATGGCATCTCCCGGTAGTTCAATTTGCAGAAAAGGGGTGGTCAGGAAATTCTAATATTCCTGACTCAAAACCCCATCTGAGTCATGTTAGGTAAATTAATTTGGCAGCCAAGGAAAGAGAGCAACAAATGGTATTCAGGCAGGGGAAAGGTTTGTTTTTGAGCTGAAGGCTGCCTCTGGTCAAGTTGGAAGCCCATGCAGCTGAGAAAAAAAGGGTTCAACCACATCTGGGGCAGGATTTATAAAGGCTTGGGGCGGGGGAGATGTGGCCACATCGGCTGCAGATGTGACCTCAGGGAGGGGGAAGGGGCTGCCTTAATATGTGACAGTTACCTAGGTGATGCAGGTACTGGACAGAGACTTAATCAAGAAGAGGGAGGAGTCTACTCCACCTTTCCAGGGTGGCCATCATAGTATAAAGGCTTTAGCCAGCAAGCAGGTTTCTTAAGTAGAAAGACTTGAGCACTAGCTGGTGACTGCCATATCAACAGAAAGAGCCTGGAACAAAGGCACTGGAGATGGGCACTGGAGATGGGGTGAGAGCGGCTTCTACTCACCACCAGCATTAACTGACAAGGAGCGAAAATCTTCATCCTGTTGACCACAGATGGATGAAGACTGCAGACAGTCCAAAAAACCAAGGATAATGCATGAGTACTCTTCAAGACAACCTCACAAACATCAACCCAGACAACTCTAGTTGCACGAATTTTTTTGGCACTGTCAAAATCAGTACAGATACAATCTAGTTCAACAACAGAGAATTGGGGATCAATGGACTAAAAAAAAATCAAAGGAGACAGAGGACCAGAAATTAAGAGTTACTGGGAGAATTGTGAGGAGAAAATAAGACTATTCCCATATGGCAGAGAAAGGAAGAGAGGAAAGGTAACTAAGACCTAAATTCAGAGACATGAAAAAGAAAGAGAGAGAGAGAGAGAGAGGAAGGAAGGAAGGAAGGAAGGAAGGAAGGAAGGAAGGAAGGAGAACAAGCAAAAAGGAAAAGAAAAATGAAAAATTCATCACATCAACAAGAACAAGGATAAGAATCACATGATTATCTCAATAGATGCAGAAAAAGCATTTGACAAGATCCAACAGCTCTTTATTATGAAAGCTCTGGAAAAACTAGGAATCCAGGGAACATTCCTCAATATAATAAAGGCTGTGTATGACAAACCCATAGTCAGTATTAAAGTTAATGGCAAAAAGCTAAAACCATTTCCTCTAAACACAGGAATGAGACAAGGATATCCACTCTCTCCACTTCTCTGAAACAAGGATGCAGGTTAGCCATTGTAACGAGATGTACAAGACACTGTTGAAAACAAACTTTAAACTTTGGGTGAGGAGGGAACAGTTGGGGAGTTGGGGAGGGAAGGGATGGTAGGGAAAAACAAAGGAGGGGGTAACAATGCTTGATAGGAAATGTACTCATTACCTTATTCACGTAATTGTAACCCTTCTGTACAGTATCTTTACAATAAAAATATATTTTAAAAAGTCATGTTCAGTGATGAGTGTTTTTTATCTTTCTTTGACTCTGTAAGTTTCTAAAGCATATTAATTTAATTTATTAAGTTAATCTTTTTATCTAAGTTCATTTTTTACCAGGTCAGGGCTTGAACTCAGGGCCTGGCACTTTCCCTGAGCTTCTTTTGTTCAAGGCTAGCATTCTACCACCTGAGTCACAGCACCACTTCCAGCTTTTTCTGTTTATGTGGTAGTGAGGTATCGAACCCAGGGCTTCATGCATGCTAGGCAAGCACTGTGCCATTAAGCCATATTCCCGGCCCTCATCTAAGTTCATAAAGTTAGTTAGGTTCTGGAAATTTCAGTATTAGACAACACAAGAGATCCAACTGTAATTTAAGAAATTTATAAAATTAAGCCCTTTGAAAGGACATCTGTTATTATCATTATATATGAAGCATATATGATCATTACGGTTTTTGTTGTTGAAGAGCTTTTGCTGGTCCTTGGGCTTGAATTCTGGGCCTGAGCACTTTTCCTGTGATTTTGTACTCAAGGCTAATGCTCTACCACTTGAGCCACCACTCCACTTCTGGCTTTTTTGTGGTTAATTGGAGACAAGAGCCTCATGGACTTTCCTGCCCAGGCTAGCTTCAAAATGTGATCCTCAGATCTTAGCCTGAGTAGCTAGGGTTACAGGTGTGAGCCACCAGTGCCTGGCACTATGTATGTAATATAAAACATACACAATAAAGTTATACAAACAATAGTAACTCACTTAAGAGGACTCGGGATGTGGCTCAGTGGTAGAACAGTTGCCTTGTATGCCTGTTGTCCTAGAGTTTGATCCTCAGTACTGCAAAGCAGAATAAAACAACAAAAGTAACAGTGTAGGAAATTTAGAATGTTTAAATCATTCAACCCTGATTTAATAAGCCATATAGTGTTGATACTATTTAATTAATCTATCAGTATTGGAAACTGAAAGCAGTTGGGCTGTGTATGGCAGGTCAGAGCTCTACCATTGAGCTACATCTCTAGTCATTATTATTGTTGTTGTTGTTGTTGTTTTGTGCCAGTCCTGGGGCTTGAACTCAGGGCCTGAGGAATATCCCTGAGCTTCTTTTGCTCAAGGCTAGCACTCTACCACTTGAGCCACAGTGCCACTTCTGGCTTTTTCTGCTTATGTGGTACTGAGGAATCGAACCCAGGGCTTCATGCATGCTAGGCAAGCACTCTATCAACAAGCCACATTCACAACCTTGATATTATTTTTATTTATTTATTTGTGCTGATATGATCCAGGCTGGCTGGGCAGAAACATGACACGTAGTCACAAAATAAAGAAAAAGAAAAGGAGTTGGGGCTGTTGTGTGACTCAGGTGGTAGAACACTAACTTATCAAGTGTGAGGCTCTGAGTTAAGACCCCAGAATCACCTAAACAAAACTGTTATTAGAAGCTGGGGATGGTGGCATATACCTGCAATTCCAGAATGGAAAGGATCTTGAACTTGAGGTCAAATTGTACTACATAGTGAGTTTCAGGCCAATATGGCAACGTATTTAAGACCCTGTCTCAGAAATAAAAACACTAGGCTGGGAGACAGTGACTTGCACCTGTAAGCTCCTCATTTGGCTGAGATCCAAAGATCACAGTTTGAAGCCAGCCTGGCAGGAAAGACCATGAGACTTTTATCTCCAATTAATCTCCAAATATTTGGACATGTAGTTGTGGATCAAGGGGTAGAGCACCAGCCTTGAATGAAAAAAGCTGAGGACCAGCACCTAGGTTGTGAATTCAAGTCCCAGTACTGGCACATGTGCACATGCATGCATGCATGCATGCATGCACGCACACACACGCACGAGTGCGCACACACATACATAGAAATAACACCAAAATGCTGTGATTATATATATATATGTATATATATACACACATATATATATATATATCGATATGTCCTCTTGATGAATTTACTTTTGTAAGGTATTAATCTATCCATTTATTTTTGGTTAGTATTACTAATATTACTAATATATTTTTGTTGGTCATGGAGCTTGAACTCTGAGTGCTCTCCCTGAGCTCTTCAGCAAAAGGCTAGTTCTCTACCACTTTGAGCCACAGTGCTACTTTCAGTTTTCTGGTGGTTAACTAGAGATAAAGAGTCTCACATACTTTCCTGCCTGGGCTGGCTTTGAACCTCAATCATCAGATCTCAGCCTCCTGGGTAGCTAGGATTACAGGCATGAGCCATTGGCACAGGCATGCCACTCTTTTTAATGTAGGTTCTTATACTACAGAGCCTAGGTGGGCTTCAAACTTTTAATCCTTCTGTGTGCTGAGATCAAAGGCATGCACCATCATATTTGGTCCTGATCTTACAGTCTCACAGACTTTCCTGCCTGAGCTACTCTTGAACTGTGATACTCAGATCTCAGCCTCCTCAGTAGCTAAGATTGCAGGTGACAGCCACTGGTTCCTGGCTTATATTAAATTTCTTTGGTAGCACTGAGTTTTGAACTCAGGGCCTTGGGCTTGCCAGGCAAACACTATGAATTTGACCACATGCTCATTCCTTTTTGCTTTAGCTAATTTTTAGACAGTGTTGCCCTTGGAATCCAATCCTCTTGCTTCTATCTACTGAGTAGCTGCGATTACAGGCACGTAGCCTTGTTTGTTTTTCAGATAGGGTATTGCTAACATTTTTGTTATCAAGTACCTGGGCTGCCATGTACCCATTTTAGGCTTCTTGCCATTAAGATGACAGATGTCATCCTAATTATGATGCACTGCTTTGAGTGAGGAGGAGTACCAGGAACTTTTCTTCTTGGGCTGGACTTGAACCATGACCCACCAGCTCTAGCATTTTAATTAACTAGAATTACATGTGTGAGCCACCAACACCCAGCTCTTTCAAACGTTTTAGTTTTTATTTTTATTTTAGAGACTAAGGCTTACTGGTAGGTTTGTCCTGGATGGCCTTGAACTCTTCATCCTCATGCCTCTACCTCCTGAATAGCTGGGATTAGAGGTATACATCACTATGCATGGCTCAAGAAGGTGTTTGCATTGAAAGTGTAAGCTAAAAGGGGTGGGAATGTGGCTTAGTGGTAGAGTGATTGCCTAGCATGCATGAAGCCATGGGTTTGATTCCTCAGTACCACATAAACAGAAAAAGATTGAAGTAGTGCTGTGGCTCAAGTGGTAAAGTGCTAGCCTTGAGCAGAAGCAGCTTAGGGAACAATGCCCAGGTCTTGAGTTCAAGCCCAGGACTGGTAAAAAAAAAAGTGTAAGTTAAGGAAGACAGAGGGTGTAAATATGATCCAAGTATTAATAGGTGCAAGCATCAAAATGAAATAACTTTGTACAGTTAATGAAAACTTTAATAAAGCAGGTAAAGCTGGGTACCAGTGGCATGTAATTCAAGCTACTCAGTGGGCTGTAATCTGTGGATTGAAGTTTGAAGCTATACTGGTCAGAAAAGACTAAAACTCTTATCTCCAATAAACTACTAAAAAAAGCCAGAAGTGGAGCTGTGGCTTGAGTGGGGGAGTGGTAGCAAAAAAGCTCAGATACAGGGCTTGGGCTCTGAGTCCAATTCCCAGGACTGGAGTGGGCATGCATACACACACACACACACACACACACACACACACACACACACACACACACACACGGGTGAATATACAACACCAGCTTATTTATAGCCCAGATGAGCCTGACAGGAATGAGGAGATGTTCTTGAAACAGTAAGAAGCACTTGGTTTTGTGCCCAGTGTATACATTTTCTTTTTCTACTGTAACAGATTACCACCGATTTAACTGATTTAAAACAATACAAATCTGGCCTGGATTACAGGTAGCTCACAGGAGGCTACTCAGGAGGCAAAGATATGCCATGGTTCAAAATCAACCCGGAGACTCTGATCTCCAATTAACCACCAAAAAGCTGGAAATGGAACTGTGTCTCAAGTGGTAGAGCACTACCCTAAGCAAAAACACTCAGAGACAGTGCCCAGGTCCTGAGGTGAAGCCTCAGTAATGACATAAAAACCCAATACAAATCTATTCTCTTATAGTTTGGGAGGTCAGAAATCTATAATCACAGTATGGCCAGGGTTGAGTTCTTTCTGGAAACTTCTTGGGAGGATGTGTTTCTTTGCCTTTTTTAGTTTCTGGTGGCTATTGTCTTAGGTTCTTTGCACTGCTCCAGTTTCTTGCTTTTATAGTCATATCTTAGTGACTTGCATCCTTCTGCCTCCTTCTACTAAATACCATGGTTATTAGATTGGCTGGGCCTAATTATACAGGATAATGTTTGGGCTCACAGCTATTGACTTTAATTATGTTTGCAAAGTTCCTTTAACCCTGAAAGATAACCAACATTCACAGACATGGATGTCTTTGGGGAACCATGGCTTAGATTGCTATAGCCAGTTTACAAGTTGGACAAGCTATGGAGAAGACAAGTCCACTACAACCTAGATCTAAGGTATATGCTAGTCTAGATTGCCCACTTTGTATGGCTTATACTGTTCTTTAGATGCGAGCCTCTCAGCAGTTGGCCTTTGTGCAACTAAATTTGGCTTATTGGTAGGGATTCAGTGGTACTCAATCCATGGTCAAACATCCACACAAGTTTTAGAGAGAACCTGAGAAAGAGTGCTGAGAGAGGGAGCTCTGGACACAGGAGTCAAGCAAAGTGACCAACAGTATGAGTTGTATAGATGACAGGTTCTAATCCAAACTGCTGTATACTAAGTGTAGGGCACTGGCTCCCTTAAATATTTGGCTTCAGTTTTCACATGACAAATGGAGTTAGCAATGTCACCTCCACAGGGTTATCATGAGAAATTGGGGATAGTTAAGGGCCTGGCATAGAATAAGGGCTCCGTGAATATAGAGGTTCTGTGTGTGCATGTGCACATGCGTGCTTGCATGCACTCACATGTGCACTATTACTGAGGCTTGAACTCAGGGCCTTGTGCTCTTGCTTGTCTTTTTTGCTCAACTTTGACACTCTAATTTTTATTTTTTATTGTGAAAATACTGTACAGGGGGGTTATAATTACATGGGAAAGAT
>NW_012267350.1:103025-118389 GCF_000151885.1 Dipodomys ordii
TTGATCATATTAAACTTGCAAAATTACATAACTCAAGCCAAGGCTGTTTTCCTAAGGGCAGAAGAGAAATACAATGGTAAATCTTTTTAGCCTTAATTCTTTTTGTTAAAAAGAGAAAATAAGAACATTTCCTGATTCCTTGTATTTGGACCAATCATGCCATGCTCCTTGGAAAAAGCTCCTAGGAATAACTTGTCTTTTCTTCTCAGGGACCCAGGTATTGACCCCAACTTCAGGCATTTCAGTTTAGGACTCCTCTTCTGTCATTAAATTAAGTCATCAAGAAAGTCTGAGGCTGTTTCATTATTAATAATCTAGACCTGCCACTTGTCAGTTCAGTTTCTTCTCCCATGGTCTTGTCTACTGTCTGATTCATGAAAATCAATATCCAGGGAACAAATGACCTTTGAACCACATAGGGCATAATCCTTCTGATTTCTTCTGAGATTCCTCAAGTGTCAAATCTGTTTTCAGTGATCCTGGAATCTATATGGTGCTTTCAGGATTTATATTAATGATCAATTGAGAAAAAATATAATGAAGAAATAATGTATAAATGTGAAGAAATATGAGGATTCATCCTGCTCTGTCTTTAACTCTCTGTATGACTATTGCCATAAATTGCTTAACTTTTCTGAAGATCAGTTTCCTGCAATTCCATTTTGACTAGAAGCACAATTATTAGTCTCCATGATTCAGGAACCTAAGAGTAAACCTCAGTCCTGCCAAGCTGGCAACCAGAGCAACATTATTTCCCTAACCTATAAATCCTAGCTTCTTGAGACGTGGAAATCATAAGAATAGAGGTTTGAGGCCAGCCCAGGTATAATGTTTACAAGGTTCCATCTCAACCACTAAAAACTGGGCACAGTGATGTCTAGTGATGCAAAAATGTAAATAAGAAGATTGTGGTCCAGGCCTGTGATTCTTTCACATTTTCCACAGTAAAGTTGAACCAGACTCGAAAGCATGGGTTACAGGTATCAGGCCTAATGAATAGATCATATTCAAATTCAGAGACCTGGTCCACCCAGCCGAGGTTACCACTTTCAAAGCATGCATCAAAGACAAAATGACCTTTCTTGGCTTGTCCACAGTAACCATTTGGAAGTACCATATATTTGTTTACATTTCCTCCAATGGAATCATCATTTCCCATATCATTGCCTGCAAAATCAGGATTATTGGGTATATTTGAGAAGTCAATGACAGCCAGTCATGAAGTGGGCAGTATATTGCTGCATAAAGCTGTGATGCTCAGTAATTATGTTGACTGCAAAATCAACGAGTCTTTATTCTCTCAAGGCTGGTGCTCTACCATTTGAGCTACAACTCCACTTCCAGCTTTTTGGTGGATACTTGGAGATGAGTCTCAGAATTATCTCTCTGGTCTGGCTTCGAACCTTTATTCTTTCGGATCTCAGCTTGAGCCACCTGGGCCTGGCTCATTTTCGTTTTTCAAGCATACACGTGGTGCCAAGCCCCTGTCCTTGAGCTTTCTTGCATGAGGCTGGTGCTCCATGTGAGCCACAATTTTTCTTTTGTGCTTAAATTGAAGATGAGTGTTATGGACCTGCCTGTCCCAATGGGCTTTGAACCTTGATTCTAAGATCTCAGCCTCCTGAGTAAACAGGATTACTGGTACTCAGTCTAAGTAGCTGTTTTGAAAGTGACCTTTAGCCTTGTTTTTGTCTATGTGTTACATTCTATCTTTGAAGACTATAGGACAAGACAACTGCACAAATTCTGGCCCAGAGACTACAGGCAGCCTTGTTTGACATTCCTCATGCCTACCTATGGCTATGCAGTCAGCAAATATAACCAACAGCAGATTTGTGTATACCACCATTGGGGTTATCCTTCCATATATCCCTGCAGAACTGGGAGGGGCAAGAACTTAACCATGAGATCCTAGTTCGCAAAGTAGACATGAATTTAGGGGTAACAATAGAAAAAGTCTGTTAGTAGTACCCTGATGCCTTGTTTTTTTTTTGTTTTTTACTGTCATCGGACTTGAACTTGGGGCCTGGGTGCTGTCTCTTGAGACCTTGCTCAAGGTTAGCATTCTACCACTTTGAGCCACAGTGCCACTTCCTGCTTTTTGGTGGTTAATTGGAGATAAGAGTCTCAAGCTGTTTCCTGCCTGGGCTGGCTCTGAACCTCAATCATCAGATCACATCCTCCTGTGTAGCTAGGATTATAGGTGTGAGCCACTGGTGTCTGGCCTATGACAGGCTTATCCAAACCAGGAATAGAAATTTTTCTCCCATTAAGTAGTTGAAAGGTCTAAAATAGTTAACCCTCCATGTGGAAGTGTTTTTGAGGCTGAAGTGATTAACTCAATGTAATTTGTGTTTCTCCAAATTTCAACAATTTAGAGTGAAGTTTTCTTTTTAATTATGTGAGAAATGTCTAAAATAAGATGCATGATTTGTACATGTGCTGAGTAGGTCATTTTGCAAATGCTCTCACTCTAGCCATCCTATGTTTCCATCATGTTTTTCCTTTGGTGCAGGCTCTGGGGCTTGAACTCAAAGGCCTGGCCTAGATGTTGCCACTGAGTTGTTTTTTTTTCCCCCGTTGGTTGTGGGGCTTGAACTCTGAGCCCAGACCCTGTCTCTGAGCCCTTCAGCTCAAGGCTAGTGCTCTACCACTTTGAGCCACAGAGCCACTTCTGGTTTTCTAGTGGACTATCCTGCCTGAGCTGCTTTGAAATGCAATCCTCAGATCTCAGCCTACTGAGTCTCTAGAATTACAGATATGAGCCACTGGCACCTGGCATGCCACTGAAGTTTTTTTTTTTTTTTTTTTTTTTTTTGCTCAAGGCTACTGTAGACCACGTAAGCCACAGTTCAATATCTGGCTTTTCTACCTTTAGTAGTTTTTTGGTGATAGAGTCTCATGGACTTTATGAGAAAGAACCATGGACTTTCCAGGCTTTGAACTGTGATCCTCAGCTCTCAGCCTCCTGAGTAGCTATGAGTACAGGTAGGCATGAGCCACTAGTACACAGCTCATTTTTTTTGTTTTTGCCAGTCCTGGGGTTTGAACTCAGGGCCTGGGCACTGTCCCTGAGCTGCTTCTGCTCTACCACTTGAGCATCAGCTCCACTTCCAGCTTTTTCTGTTTATGTGGTACTGAGGAATCAAACCCAGGGCTTCATGCATAGGTAAGCATGCTACTAAGCCACATTCCTAGCCCCCAGGTTTTTTTTGGTTGGTTGTTCATGGGACTTGAACTCAGGACCTGGTGCTCTAACTGAGCATTTTTGCTCAAGGGTAGCACTCTACCATTTGGAGTCACAGCTCTATTCCTGGTTTCCTGGTGGTTAACTGGAGATAAGTCTCACTGACTTTCCTGCCCCAGCTGGCATTGTACTATGATCCTCAGATCTTAGCCTCTGGAGCAGCTATGATTATTTTTAGGCATGAGCCACCAGTATGGAGCACTAGCTTGTTTTGTTTTTTTGGTTGGTTGTGGGGCTTGAACTCTGGGCCTGGGCTTTGTCCCTGAGCTCTTCAGCTCAAGGCTACTGCTCTACCACTTGAACTATGGTGCCACGGACTTTCTTGCCCAGGCTGGCTTTGAACCATGATCCTCAGATCTCAGCCTCCTAAGTAGCTAGGATTACAGGTGTGAGCCACCGGCACCTGGCTTCACTAGCTTGTTTTAATAACTAATCATTGACCATATATGAAATGGAGAAAGTGTGAAAGTAGTAGTGTGGGGGAGGGAAGGACCCTCAAAGTTTGGGATGGTCAGGTCCTGAGAAATGTTCACAGCTCAATCCACCTAAACAAGACGAGATGGCTGAGTTTATCAAGATTGATGTATTTAGGAAGCATGAGGTCTAAGAATTTAGCAACAATTAGAAAGCAAAAGATTTGTGAGCTTCCTTAACTCATTTTTAAGGACAATTATCCTCACATCTTTTGGCAATAGAATCTGTTCCAATCTATGAGGAAAAAAAATCAGTGGATCTCCCAGAAGCCTCAAAGCTCTGCACAGGACTACAACCACAACCACAAGAGGTAGGTATTTATTATAAACTAAGTTACTTTAAAAATATTCATATATATGGGCTGGTAAATTGGCTCAGTGGTAGAGTGCTCACTTCGAGCAAATTAGCCTCAGGGACAGTGGTGAGGCCCTAAGTTCAAGTCTCATGACTGGCGCGCACACACACACACACACACACACACGCACACACACACAGAGAGAGAGAGAGCCAGGTGCAAGTAGCTCACACCTTTATCCCTAACTACTCCAGAGGCTGAGATCTGCGGTTCACAGTTCAAAGCCAGTCTCAGCAGGAAAGTCCATGAGACTCTTATCTTCCCAGCCATATGAAATCATAGTTTCTGGGTCTCACTGTACTGACACGAATCAAGAATCTGTCCCTTTTTTTGCTTGTTTAAGATAGGATCTAGACATGTAGCTCAGCTAGCCTTTAACTAACAATCCTCCTGTGTTAGCCTTATGAGTGTTGGGATTACAGGTGTGTGCCACTATAATCAATCTAGGTTTCTCAACATTCAATTCCTTTGTTTCTATACACTCAATTCCTCCTCTTCATTTCTCTCCCCATCATTATTCTTGCTTAGTGAATATAATTTTAAGTATACAAGGAACACAGTAAGATTTTCTTAAAACAAGTACACTAAAATAAAAAATGACCATGCAGACAGTAGTTATTTTCATAATTTAATGAAAAAGTATTGGTAAGATGACTTTGAAAACAGATTGTATTGATCTTGAAAAATCAGACCTTCTAAGATAAAAAATTAATAGAAGCAAGAGGTAATACTTTAACAAAATGTAGCAAATGCAATCTGGGGCAGTTGAAATGTATACAATAGAAGGCTCCTTCATTTATTTAGAAAAATGTTGCAAAAATATTATTACTATATTTCCTGATTGAAATGATGCGTAGTCAATCTTCTCCCATGGCATTGCATATGGAAAGTGGCTGAAGTATATTGTTCCCATTTGCTTTCTCTCCCATGCACACAAAATGGAAAGGCATGACAAGATGAATATAAAATCCTGTACTGGCCTCTAACACCAAGAGGCCTTTTCAACATAATTCTCTTATAATTTTGTTACCATGAAAGTGTCAAATTTTTATCCACAGAAGAATAGTCAGGTGTAGGGGCAAGTTCTCTCCACTATTTTTCCATTCAAAAGCTCTACATCACACTTGTACATTGGCACAGAAGAAACATTCTGAAGACAGCCAAGCATCAGGTAAAATACAGAAGTTTCCAGAAAGGGAGAAAAGCACAAGAACCTTTTTTTGACAAAGTCAGAACAAAAATGGGGTGAGGAAAAGAGTGTTGAGTTTTCTGTAGCCACCAAACCATCGTAGGCTTCACTGACTGGCACCTTACCGGAGCCAGGCTATTTCACCAATATAAAACCTTAGAAATTGAAAATGGCCTCTTCTGTTTGAAAATTATCACTACATTTTTCCAAGCTACAAAAAAGAGAATATTGTGAGCATCCCAATTTGCCTCACATATTAAAACAGGTATTTTGCCCTCTTTTTAAAATGGAAGCAAACATGTTTCACCCCTTCCCCTGAAGTGTAATTATTCTCTTCCTCTAGAAAGAAGGAACCAAGGCTGAGAGTTTTGGAGGAAGGTATACAAACAACCTGTGAAAAATGGCTCCAGCCTTTTTGTCTGTAAAATTGCCTTTAGACACAAAGTTAAATTATATCCATGTGACAAACACATGACTCAAATTCTGTTTGAAAATAAAAATCTGTTTCAAAATTAAAACAGGTAAGAATACTTAACCTCTGTGCACTTTGTTATATTTACCTTATATCTCAATAAAATTTCTTATAAACATTAAAGCAAGAAGACAAAAACTGTCATCAAACTCATTCAAAAACAACATGAAAACCTTGATCTGTTACAAGTATCCCAGAAATGAGCTCACTTTGGGAAAGACTCTGGGATCCTTCACAAATCCCTAAACAGAGAATCAGAGCATTTTCCTTGGAAGTAGTACATGTGTACTTTGGTAAACACTATTACAAGTGAGCCTTTTATGCTTGTTAGCTGGGTAAAAGAGTTATGAGTTTGTCCTCAACAAGAAGGTCTAAGAGGGGGCTGGGAAGGTGGCTCAGTGGTAAAGTGCTTGCCTCGCATCCATGAGACCCTGGGTTCGCTTCCTCAGCCACCTCATAAGCAAAAAAAAAAGCTGGAAGTGGCACTGTGGCTCAAGTGGTAGAACACTGGTCTTGAGCTGAAGAGCTGAGAGACAGCGCCCATGCCCAGAATTCAGGCCCCATGATGGACAAAACAAAAACAAAAAAAGAGAGGGTCTAAGAACAGGCACTACACACTTCAAGCATTAGGAGAACTGAATGGTAAGTTATGATTCTGTCAAAGAAACTCCACCTAGCCAGAAGCAAAGGAAGAGGGTAGTGAGCTTGACAGTATCTGACAAAGATGATCTCTCCCCATCTCTCCCTTAAAGAGGGTTTACCGACACCAGTACAGCTAGGAACTTTCCAGAGACTGGAGCTCTGGGAATCATATTGTAGTTTCAAATGGTAAGTAATTTTAGTGTCTTATAATCATGGTTTCTGGTCAAACACTAGCAGTGTGGTGATCCTTAATACATAAACAGAGACCATTAGCAATGTAAGGACCCTTAATACATAAACTGAACAGTATGTTAATGTAACTGGAAAGCTGTACCTGCATATTTATTGAGTAAATAACTCTAGACCTAGCTGTTTCCAAACCAACCTCTGACAAACCAAATTCCAGACATAATCTGTAATTCTTACTCTATTTGTAAAAATTAAGACTTGAAACCTTTTCAAATACTTCAATTCAATTTACTGTGGAAAAAATTCCCTTTTCCTGTATTTCCTCTTAATATATGCCAGAATCCTTTTGGTGTTTGGATTTATCCCAATAACTGGGGTAAATATTGGACCACTGGCAGTTTCTAATCACCTCTGCATTGAACCATGGGGAAGAGGATGTACCTCGCTTTCCCTATGGCAATCCTGTTCAGAATCCTAGATGTTCCTTGTCTGAACTATATTTGTTTACAATGGCTTTTTCCTTACTTCCATCACTTTTGCTCTCCAAATCACTCAGTTTCAAATCTGGGCAATACCCATTGGTCTCTGGATGTGCAGCTTTCTCAGAGTATTGCCTGAGATGCTGCCTACCCAGGAACTGCTCTTTAAGATTTATATTCTTGGTTTCACATAGCATTGGGGGCCCTCAGTGCTCCTTCCACATTTTTTGGTTGTTTCTTTACAGGATCTGAACTTTTCCAAAGTTGATTTTCTAAAGCTACTCTGACCAGCTAAGTGGGAGCCTTCTTTACAGGATCTGAACTTTTCCAAAGTTGATTTTCTAAAGCTACTCTGACCAGCTAAGTGGGAGCCTACCATGGGCTCCTGGTTATCGAGCATCTCACTAGCACTAGCTTCCTGGATGACATTCACAGGCAGATTGTCCTCAAGGCCATCTGACTTGGCAGACTTGGGGCTAGGCTCACTATTTCCATTGTTGCTACGAGACTGTCCATAGAGGACAGCCTCAAAGACTGGAGACTTCTCCACCTCCACTGACGACCCATGAGAAAACTCAGAAGATGGAGATTTCTGAGTAGGACTGGGACTGTTGGCTTCATTCTGAGAATGGTTGTGGCTGTCCAGCAAGCACTTATTCTTGCTTTCTAGCAGAGGCCTTGTAGACGATATCACTTGCAGGTCCAGTGGCTCTTCAGGCACCTCTAGGCTTCTTTTACTGAGAGTAAGCAAGCCACTGCTAGGGGAGCAGGGTCGATGATCAGTCTCTATGGTGCCATTTCTGCAATCTTCTGGTATTGGTCTGGCCCCCGACTTTAAGGCAACTTTTGATGGTGAGGAAAGTAGTGCATTCTCTAGTGAATTTGTCGAAGGAGATCCTGAGATGGAAAAGAATGATTTGTTTTCATAACTGATGTAAGTAATAGTGTATATGCTTGTGGCAGAGGGAATTAATGGACCCAATCTTCCTAGTGTTCACCAAAAAACTTTCATTGATACATAAGTACATCATGGTGTAAGTGGTGGGAACAGCACTAGAGGATGGGGCTAAGGGTGCTAATCTTAGTAGTGCCACTCTGTTCCATGGCTCCCAACTACCTTACCTCTCTTTTCCCTATCTGTAAAAGGATTACAAAGACTAGTATGCTGCTCCTTGTACTCCTAGTCTGCCTCTTTCCCCTCCAAACACAAGGTTACTAGCAGTGGTTTGGAATTGACACTCTACTTGTGTGTCTGGTTCATGCAAGCATAGGCAATGCATGGCACTGCTAAAGACATGCCTTGAACACAGACATTTCACATCCTATCCCTCCCTTCTCTCCTGGCCTTCCTCATAAATGCAGCACAGGTTTGGTCAGTAAGAATACATGTATGTTGTAACCTGTCATTAAAAGTGGGGTGTTCCTACAAGGTTTAGGCTCTTAACCTATAATAATATCCTGACTACAAGTTACCATGGTAGAGATTACAGGGACAACATTCCCACCTCTGTCCAGTTCCCTGGCTATGTTATCATATGATCATAGGTCTTTATTATGTTGAACACTTCCAAATTGAAAATATATATATATATATACTACCAAAAATTAATCCATGCATATGGACTTGCCATTTGCCACTATTATCTTATTGGAGCTTTGCCAAAAGGTATCCCCCATGGGCAGTGTGTGAGAGCCACAACCCCCATTTCTGTTGATTTTGCCAGCCACTCGGAGCTAAGCTATAACTTCTACAATTAGAAGCCAAATGTCTAGAGCCAATCTCTTCAGCACACAGGAGCTTTTCCTTGCTGTTCCTTGGGTCTTCTTGCTTTGCCAATCACATTGTCCTGTGACAGTATCATTGTCTCCTGCTACACCACTGTGCTTCTTCCTGTTATCACTCACAAATACCCCAAAGCCTCATTTGGCTGAGCCCAGGCAGGAGCTGATTCTGCATACCTATCTCAGTGACCCCTAGTGGCCTAGGCTGTTACTTATCTGTGTTAAATGAGAAGCAGAGAGGCTACAGGTATTACTGAATATGACTGTCATTACTCCAGCTAGGCTTCCATACAAGAAAGGATTCTGTCTAGTTTAGATCGGAGTCCCTAGTAAGTGCTCAACAAATGTTAATGAATAAATGAAAAGATAAGGGACACGTCTATTAATTTCTGGCTAAGACTTTATAGACTACTGGTGAATAACCCTGGAATTAAATGTTTTCTTGGAACTGAGATTCAATCTTATATTATTATTTTTTTATTACAACCACACTATTTCCAGATTTTATATAGTTAACTGGAGATAAGAGTCATAGACTTTCCTGCCTGGGCTTGCTTTGAACTACTACCCTCAGACCTCAGCCACCTGAGTAGCTAGGATTATACGTGGGATATTATTTATTGAGATTTTTGGGGGGGCTTGAACTCAGGGCCTGGGCACTGTTCCTGAGCTTCTTGTGCTCAAGGCTAGCACTCTACCACTGGAGCCACATTGCCATTTCTGGCTTTTTTTTTTTTGCAGGTCGTGGGGGCCTGATCTCTGGGCCTGGGAGCTGTCCCTGAGCTCTTCAGCTCAAGGCTAGTGCTCTACTGCTTGAGCCACAGCGCCACTTCAGGCTTTTTCTGCATATGTGGTACTGATAATCGAACCTGGGGCCTCATGCATGTGAGGCAAGCACTTGACCACTGAGCCACCTTCCCAGCCCCTGGCTTTTTCTTTTTATATGGCACTGAGAAGTTGAAACCAGGGCTTCAATGCATGCAAGGCAAGCACTCTACCACTAAGCCACATTCCCAGCCCATACTGAGATATCTTAATGATTTAGATCAATACAGAATAATTTCATGGCTTCAACTAAAGGCCTCAAACATATATTTGGGGTTTAGAGACTTGCAATTTCCAATCCTATCCTGAGATTTCAGCCTAATTAGATAACATGAGCCATGTTCATATCAGGACTAGGCTGAAGCAAATGAAATATCAGACAAGAACTTTAAAATATTTTAAGTCAAACATTAAAAAATTAAATTATTAAAAAGGATATAACTGGAGTCTGTATATTTTCTAGGACAATTTTAACACACAGGTTACCTGTAGCAATTTCGTCGTGCATAATCTGGGCTTGCAAGTTGAAGATCTGCTCCTGTAAGTTGTTCTGAGAGAGTTTCAGCTTCTCTCTTTTGCTTATCATGTAGCACAGATTTTGTACCTAAAAGCGCAATCCCCAGAAAATAGATATTTGTTACAGTAACAAAATTTGACAGTTAAAATTTATCTAAAATGAAGATGACTAAGGATGAAGAAGGGGATGGGTGAGAATGATGATAGATTCAAGGGCCACATACCGAGAGAATTCCACAGGAATTTCTACAGCCATCATGGGACATTATTCCCAGATTAAACAGTAGCAAAAGCAAAATGCTCCAAAGCTTCCTTCTGAAATCTGTTTGCTTTTGCAGAAACTTTGAGGTTTGAACTCAGGGCCTGGTACTTGCTAGACAAGCATTCTACTACTTGAGCCACTCACTCCAGTCATTTTTTGTTTAAGCTATTTTCAGATAGGGTCTTCATGCTTTTTGCCTGGGGCTAGACTTGGATCATGATCCTAATTAGCTATGCCTCCTGTGTAGCTGGGATTTCAGACATGTACCATCATTACTAGTGTGTTGAAATGGGGTCTCATTAGCTTTTTCCCCCAGACTGGCCTCAAGACAGCCTCTTCTCCATCTCTGGGGCATCCTGAGGAGCTGGTAGTATAGGTGTAAGCCACTATGCCCAACTTTAAAAATCTATTCTTTTTGTTGTGTTACAAGCTTAATATTTTCATGCATTATCAGAATGGGAAGAACAACTGCTGATTTAGCCTTCTCTTTCAGTTCCCAAGTACAAATGATGGGAGAGAAAGAGAAAAGTCTGTTTCCCAGATCGAAAGGAGTTTCTTTTTTTGTGCTGGTCCTGGGCAATGTCCTTCAGGACTTTGCTCAAGACTAGTGCCCTCCCATGTGAGTCACAGCTCTACTTCGTTTTTTAAGTTGTTCATTGGAGGTAAGAATCTCATGGACTTTCCTGCTAAGGCTGGCTCTGAACTGCGATTCTCAGATCTCAACCTCCTCAGTAGAAAATGGCTTTTTTTGCTCATACCTTCAGCTTAGTCAAGTTTCCATAGTCACCAGGGGGAAAACTTCTTCTCTCACACCCCTCACCTGTTCTGTGATCTAGTTTATGCTTCTGTAAATGGGGATGTTTAAGTATTTTCTTCCATAAGCAGGTTAAGATTAAAAGAATATTTACAAAATGTTTAGAAGAGTGTTGGTAAACAACAGTAATAACAACAGGGACTCTATGTGTATCTTAAACTTTTTTCATATCTCCCTGGGATAAAATGAGGGAGAGGGTGACACTGTTCAAATAGAAATGTACTCAGGCTTGGAATGAAGCCCTGGGTTCGATTCCTCACTACCACATAAACACAAAAGGCCAGAAGTGTTGCTGGCTCAAGTGGTAGAGTGCTAGGCTTGAGAAAAAAGAAGCTCAGGGACAGTGCCCAGGCCCAGGGTTTAAGTCCCAGGATAGGCAAAAATATATTTTTTTAAGGTCTCATAGATTTAGAGTTTAGGTAGCAGAAAGGAAATCCCCCACCACCAAGCCATTTCTATAACTGCACAACAGTAATACCAATAGGGACTCTATGTATATCTTAAAATTTTTCATATTTCACTGAGATAAAATGAAGGAGAGGGTGAAACTGTTCAAATAGAAATGTACTCAGGTTGGGAATGTGGCTTAGTGGTAGAGTGCTTGCCTAGCATGCATGAAGCCTTGGGATTGATTCCTCAGTACCATATAAACACAAAAGGCCAGCAGTGGTGCTGGCTCAAGTGGTAGAGTGCTAGCCTTGAGAAAAAAAAAGCTTAGGGTCAGTGTACTGGCCCTGAGTTCAAGACCCAGGACTGGCAAAAAACAAAAAACATATTTTTTAAGGTCTCATAGTTTTTGGAGTTTTGGTAGCAGAAGGACCCACCCCACCCCCGCACCTAGCCATTTCTATAACTGCACAATCAAGTTAAAGATTTCAGGGTAAACATAGCACCTAGTTTACCTTTGAACTCCTATAGCACCTAACTTAGTGGATACTTGGAGAATATATCCTGAGTTAAATTATCTGGTGGTGTGGCTGGAGCTGTCCTTAGCTGTGGGTCACACAACTAGGTGTGCGGAGTAGTGGAGGCCAGCAATGCTGCCAAGTATCTTATATTACCTCCTATAATTGAAGGCAGTGCCCCACAACATACAATCCGTACTATTCAGACTAAAACACCCAGAGTGCAGCAAGCACTTTCCTGAACCTAAAGTTCACTCTTTCCTCAGCCTGCAGTCTCTAAATTGTATAAGTAAATACAATCAAGCCAATTTAGGCTCAAAGTAATGAACAAACTAAGTAAACTAAAGCTGGGTGTGGGTGTCTCATGTCTGTAATCCTAGCTACTCAAGAGGCTGAGATGTGATGATCATGGTTAAAAGCCCCCTGGGCAGGAAAGTCGGTGACACTCTTATCACAAGTTAGTAACAGAAAAAGCTGGAAGTAGCACTGTGCCTCAAATGGTAGAGTAATAGAATTGAGCAAAAGAAGCTCAGGGACAGTGCCCAGGCCGAGTTGAAGCCTCAGGACCAGCAAAAATAAGGTAGGAAATTATAATAAAACAACAACAAAAATCATAAACATGAGCCTTGCCAATCCCCTGAATGTGCTAATCAAAATTTCAGAGGAGCCCCAGTGTCTCCAGACCATAGTAAAATCAGAAGATAGGCAAAGACCCAGGATACAGACTCTTGAGGAGGTCCTTTTTAAACTGGAAGTAGGACCTTTTATTTTTATGCAGACTATGATCTACACACTAGTCAGCACCAGTCTCCTTACCCTCTCCAAGTCCTGCCGCAGGTGCATAAACATTCTCATGCAAGTGTGAATATTTTCTTCTTTTGGCTGTACTAGGATGTTTTCTTCTTCCAACTTGGGAGGAAATAATGGTTTGTTGAAGTTGCTTTTGCGCTTGAGTTTCCAGTACTTATTGATGAAATCCACAGTTTCCAAGGGTAACTCTAGTTCTGCAGCCACGTCTTTTGATTTCACAAAGGAATAGAACTCTTTTTCTAGCTCATGAAGCTTCTGTGCCCTCATGTTATTTTTCTCACTCTTGTTCTGGCTTGGTTCAGCAGTCATGTGGTTGTGGGGCTCAACCTCCCCAAGTGACTGCCTATTTTGGCTGTGCTTGAGACAGAATGACTTGAACTTTACTTCGTTGCTATCATCTAGGATGGTCTTCATCTCTAGGTTGTGCTCAAAGGCACAGGTGACATGAAAAGCTGTGGTGCAGCTTCTTACAGAGCACTGCAGAAGAAAGGAGGGTTAAAGGCAACAGAACTAGGGGTGGTGGGGCAAGCAGAATCCTATGTTGAGCATATACTGAACTTGTATGAAGCCAAGGAAAAACAAGGACAAGGCACGACTATGAAAATGATTTATCAGTAACCTAGGAAACCTGTTCTTACAGAAAGGAACAAAATACAGAGGCAAAAACAATCCTTAGCAAAAAGAACAGTGCTGGAGGGGCTGGAAGGTGGCTCAGTGGTAGAGCACTTGCCTTGCATGCCTGAGGCCCTGGGATCGATTCCTCAGCACCACATAAGCAAAAAAAAAGCCAGAAGTGGTGCTGTGGCTCAAGTGGTAGAGTGCTAGCCTTGAGCTGAAGAGCTGAGGGAGAGCGCCCAGGCCCAGAGTTTAGGCCTCATGACCAGACCCAAAAAAAAATTTTTTTTAAAAAGAACAGTGCTGGATGAGTATCAATTCCAAATTTCAAACTCTACTACAAAGCCATAGTAATCAAAACAGCTTGGTACTGGCACAAGAACAGACCTCAGGACCAATGTAATAGAATTGAAAACCCAGAAGTAAACCCACACTCCTATAGCCACCTAATTGTCAATAAGGGAGCTAAAAAAAATAGAATGGAAGAAAGACAACCTCTTCAGTAAATGGTGCTGGCAAAATTGGTCAATCACCTGTAGAATACTAAAGCTAGATCCTTATCCTTATATATCACCCTGCACCAGAATCAACTCCAAATAGATCAAACACCACGGAGTCAAAGCAGACACCCTGAAAACATTACAGGACAGAATAGAAGAAACCCTAGTTCTACTTGGTACAGGTCGAAATTTTCTTAATAGAGACCTGGAAACACAACAAATCAAAGGTTGGTTGGACAAATGGGATTGCATGAAGTTTCAGAGCTTCTGCAAGGCAAAGGACCTAGTTAACAAGATCAACAAAAAGCCCATGGATTGGGAGAAGATCTTCATTAGCCATACAACAAACATGGGCCTCGTATCTAAAAGGTACTAAGAATACAAAAAATTAATTCCCTGAACAAGTCCTCAAAGAAACAACTGCCCAATAAATAAGTGGGCTATAGACTTAAAGAGAAACTTCTCTGAAGAAGAAAGAAGAATGGCCAATAGACATATGAAGAAATGCTCAACCTCTCTAGCCATAAAAGACATGCAAATCAAAACAACATTGAGATTCCACCTCACTCCAGTTAGAATGGCTAGAATCAAGAACTCTAATAACAACAGATGCTGGAGGGGATGTGGCCACAAGGGAACCTTACTTGATTCTTGGTGGGAGTGTTAACTTGTTCAACCACTTTGGAAAGCAGTATGGAGGTTCCTCAAAAGACTCCACATAGAGCTTCTCTATGACCCAGCAATCCCACTTTTGGGCATTTACCCAAATGTTTACAAACAAGACCATACCAAAGCTAAAAGCACAACTATGTTTATTTCAGCATTATTTACCATAACTATGATAGGGAACCAACCCAGATGCCCCTCAGTAAATGAATGGATCAAGAAAATGTGGTATATATACACAATGGAATTCCATGCCTCCATCAGAAAGAATGACATTGCCCCATTTGTTAGGAAATGGAAAGACTTGGAAAAAATTATATTAAGTGAAGTAAGCCTGGCCCAAAGAAACATAGGTCCCATGGTTTCCCTTATTTCTAATAACTAGTATATGCTTGGGACAAGTAGAAAAGGTCAAAAGCTTTGTACATATGACCAGATAAGATGATGTTAAGCGAAATGAACCCCAAGATAGGGACACAAGTGGGTTTTTTCTTGCTATAGTTTTTAACACATTTATAATGTCCCATGTGATTTTTTGTTTCTTTGTATGTTTCTCCCCCACAGTATAACCCTGTTCTCACTGTATTTGATGTTGGTACCCTGCATCTTATATATATATATA
>NW_012267350.1:121769-160287 GCF_000151885.1 Dipodomys ordii
ACTTTACAACTTTGGTGTGTGTGTGGGGAGAATTGTGTGGGGAGGGCAGGGGGAAGCTGGGAAGGGATGTGAAGTGTAAACAAAGGAGGAGGCTGCAATGCTTGGTAAGAAATGTACTCATTATCTTGCCCATGTAATTGTAACCCCTCTGTACAGTATGTTCACAAAAAATAAAAATAAAAAAGAATCAATGAAACAGTTGTTTTTTCATAAAAATTAACAAAACTGACAGACCCTTAGAAAATCTTACCAGAACAAAAGAGAACAAACCCAAAAAAACAAACTCAGAGATGAGAATGGAAACATCACCACAGAAACAACCAAGATTCAGAACATTATAAGGGAATACTTCTCAAATCTTCATGCTAACAAATTTGAGAATCTGGAAGAAATGGATTATTTCCTAGCAAATATCCACATGCCAAAACTAAACCAAGATGAGTTAAACCAACTTAACAAACCCAGATCAAGTATCAAAATAGAAACAGGAATAAGAGACCTCCCATCTAAGAAAAGCCCAGGACCAGATGGATTTACAGTGGAATTCTATAAGGCCTTCAGTGCAGAACTCACACCAATATTCCTCCAACTCCACATTGAAATTGAAAGTTAAAGTTCACTACTAAACTCTTTCTTTGAATCCATCATAACCCTCATCCCAAAACCAGCCAGGGACTCATCAAAGAAAGAGAATTACAGATGCATTTCTTTGATAAACATCAATACAAAACTTCTCAGCAAAATTTTTGCCAATCGACTTCAACAACTCATCCAAAAAAATCATATGCCATCATCAAACAGGATTCATTTCAGGGATGCAAAGCTGGTACAATATACACAAATCAATCAATATAATTCATCACATCAAGAAGAGCAAGGATAAGAACTACATGATTATCTCAATAGATGCAGAAAAGGCATTTGACAAGATCCAATACCCCTTTATGATGAAGATTCTGGAAAAGCTAGGAATCCATGGAACATTTTTCAATATAATAAAGGCTGTGGATGACAAACCTACAACCAGCATTATACTTAATGGCAAAAAGCTAAAGCCATTGCCTCTAAAGTCAGGAATGAGACAAAGATGTATGACTCTCTCCACTTCTCTTCAACTTATCATTAGAATGCCTAGCTAGGACAATAAGACAAGATGAAAACATAAAGGGGATCCAAATAGGGAAAGATGAAATAAAACTCTCCCTCTTTGCAGATGGCATGATCTTGTATTTAAAGAATCTCATGGACTCCACTCCCAATTTACTTGAGCTGATTGGAAACTTTGGCAAAGTAGCAGGGTATAAAATTAAGCCTCACTAATCAATGGCTTTCCTGTATGTCAATAATGAGAAGAATGCATCTGAAATAAGGAAAGCAACCCCTTTTGTAATAGCAAAAATAACTAGGAGTTAACTAAAGAGGTGAAGGACCTCTCTGAAGAAAACTTTAAAAACCTGAAAAAGGAAATTAAAGCAGAACTAAGGAAGTAGAAAAACCCTCTCATGCTCCTGAATTGGAAAAATGAAAGACCCCAAATAGCAAAAACAATCCTTAGCAGAAAGAACAGTGCTGGAGGAATATCAATTCCAAATTTCAAACTCTACTACAAAGCCGTAGTAATGTTATTGTTGTTGTTGACAGTCTTGGAGCTTGAACTCAGGGCCTGGGTTTTGTCCCTGAGCTTTTCATGCTCAAAGCTAGCACTCTACCACTTGAGCCACGGTGCCACTTCCAGCTTTCTCTGTGTATGTGGTACTGAGGAATCAAACCCAGGGCTTCATGCATGCTAGGCAAGCACTCTACCACTAAGCCCCATTCCCAGCCCTAGAAATAATGTTTTAAAACAGCAAAATTAAACAGAAATGCAGATACCACAGTAAGGACAATAATTCAGTATCTGAAATAAAATGATTAATAATGATTATGAAAATGTGGAAAATATTTTACTTTTCAGAGGGGGAAATGCAATATCTATGGTGCAAGAAAATGAAGATGTATATATTCAACACTATTTGATCACTTAGAAGGGGCAGGTACTCTATTTCATGTCAGGACTAATTCACAGAATCTTGGCCTCCAACTGTATCTCACACAGGGTCCAAAAGGAGACAATGTACACAGAAGCAGGAAATGTGTCATATTAGAGTCTAGAGAAACAGCTTCCTTTATATGCTACAGTGCTGTAATTAAAGTGAACAAAGTTATCCAAATCAAAGTTTAAGAACAAAGGAAGCATTCAATTTTGACAGATGAATCTAGAACATGACATGACAGTAAGGAAACTCACACAAAACACCTAGAACTACACTGCCCTAAGCTATGCAATGTTATAGCCCCTTTTCTAGAAGCAATATCCAACTCCAACTACCTACAGCTCACATGCAGGAGATCTAAGGAGGAGAAGCTCAGTTCTTCCTTCCCTCTTTCCAGCAGAGCCACCAAATTACATTTGGACTAGAAAGTAAAATGACATTATGAAAAACAAAAGTACAAAGTCAATTTTTGTGTCTTTTCTGGAGGCAACTGCTCTTTCCATCTTATTCTTTGTTTTTGCCTGGTGCTAGGGCTTGAACTCTGGTCCCGGGTGATGGCCCTGCACTTCTTTTTGTTCAAGGCTAGTACTCTACCACAGCACTATTGAGCCACAGCACTACTTCCAGTTTTTTTTGGAATAGTTTATTGGAAGTCTCATGGACTTTCCTGCCTGGGCCTGACTTTGAACTGTGATCCTCAAATCTCTGCCTCCTGAGTAGATAGTATTACAGGTATGAGTCATTGTGGCCTGGCTTTCCATCTTATTCTTGTGTTACCTTCCAACTGCTGCTTCTGGGTGCCACTGCAGCAACTATTTCTACTTCATTTGAATTCCTGTACCTCAGACATCCCAGAAAGCTTTACTTACACTACCATATATAGCAAATGTGCTTATGAGAATGACTCGCAAAAGTAACCGTAAGCCAGGCCCAAAGAAACATAGGTCCCATGGTTTCCCTTGTTTGCAATGACTAGTACATGTCTAGGACAAGCAGAGAAGGTCAAAGGCTATGTACATATGACCACATGAGATAATGTTAAGCAAAATATACCCCAAGACAGGGACACAAGTGGTTTTTTTCTTTCTTGATAGAATTTTTAATGTACTTAAAATGCACTATATGATTCTTTTGGGTTTTTTTATGTTCTTCCCCCATGGTATAACCCCTGTTTTCACTGGATTTGATTCTGGTGTTCTGCATTGTGTATATACATTTTTTGTAATTTGGGGAGGGGAAGGGATATTGGGGAAGGCTTAAATGAGGATGTAGGCTGACCCACTATGATTAAGTGATGTACAGGACACTATGTTGAAAATGAACTTTACAATACTGGGGTTGGGGAGGCAGGAGGAGTTGGGGAGGTGGGGAGGGAAGTGATGATAGGGGGGAAACAAAGGAGAAGGTAACAATGCTCAGTACGAAATGTACTCATTACCCTACTCATGTAACTGTAACCCCTCTGTACAACATTTTTACAATAAATATATATACAAATAGTAACCAACAGATTTTATCCATTCAATTGCATCTTTTTTCCTTACCAAAAATGGTCACTCAGCCCAATAACAGAATCATCTATCAAATCATCCAAATCATCTTGGATCTCAAGTGCATTTACAGTTAGTAGGTAAATAACACAAAATCATAGACTGCATGTTTTAGAGTTCAATCTAGCTTATTTCCATCCCAAATAGTATCACAGCTTGGTGTCAAGAGTTCAGTTACCTCATCAGCTCTGACAGTAAAAGACAGAGAGATTAGCTCCTGCTACAAATGTTTTTTGAAGACAGGTTGGCTTCAAATTCTCAGACTAAAGTGATCTTCTAGTCTCAACTGCTTGAGTAGCTGGCCTACAGGTAGTTGGCTACAGGTGTACACTACTATACCTGGCAGACACTATGAACAGAAAGAATAATTGGAATGGTCTAGAGGCAACATACCAAAAAAAAAAAGGATTTCCTGAGATGGTTAGCATAACATTAACACTCTAGGTGTGAGTGGGAAGCCTACTGAGTAATTTTTTGGTTAATGAAACACTTGTTCTGAGAGGGGGAGTAGGGCCAATCTGGTTTTAGTTCATTCTACCACTTTTCATGGAGACTTACCTGAATACAAACTCCTGTCTTCAACTTGCACAGGGTGCAAACTAAGGAACATTGGTTGGTTGGTATGTGGGATAACTTTATTTGTTCCATCCTTTCAGGACAAGCAATTCTGACCTACAAATAAAATACCAACATAAGACACAAGAATTAAGCCTGGCATCAGTGGCTCACTCCTGTAATCCTAGCTACTCAGGAGAATGAGATCTGAAGACTGTGGTTCAAAGCCAGGCTAGGCAGGAAAGTCCATGACACTCTCATCTCGAAAAAACTAATCAGCGCTGGAAGTGGCACTATCATTCAAGTGGTAAAGAGCCCACCTTGAGCAGAAGAAGCTCAGGTACAGAGCCCAGGCTCTGAGTTTAAGCCCCAGGACTGGAAAAAAACACAAAAATCATAAAGAACTAAGGCATCGCAGAAGTACCTTTCATAAGCCACAAATGATGTTATATTAGAGGATCAGAACTTCCCAACAGTTAGTGAGGTAAGCCCCCATCTTGCAAGGTTAGAATGGAACCAACAATAAATAAAACATTATCTCTTACCACTTCTCAGTCTTTCAATAATATCCACAAATGCAAATGACTCACATACGGAATGAAAGAGTAAAAATGTAGACTGAGCATGGTTATGAATGAATCAAAGATGTTCATGTTTACTTAGTAACCAGAGAAGGCTAAGGAAAAGAATTCAAATTCACAAATACTGTAATTTCTGTCATATGTTAGAGACGGTACCACATTCCTTGCTGATTCATTTAATTAGTGAAGGATATCTTTACATTTGGTTTACCAATATTGCTGGAAGGCAGCAAAACTTCTATGTAAAGAAGAATTTATAGTATATAAGTAGAAATAAAGGTAACATGTCAAAGCCAAATCTTTCAAACCACAAACTACTATTGGCTGACTCTACACCCTCAGCCAAAGTAGCTTTAAAGTGAAATTGGTTTTTAGGATAGTGATAAAAGGCAAGGAATGGACAAAAAAAGAGATGGACAAAACTCTTTTCTGCATGAAAAATTAAGAGTTCACATAACTTTACAAATATATACACAACTAAGAAACAAGTTAAAAAAGTGAATAACTGTCAAAGATGGCCAAACTAGCACAAGTTCTACCCAGAATAGTCCAAAAGATACTGGAAAGTGAGAACTAGGAGCCATAAGAAAATGCTTCTATTTGAGAAAGTTTGTTGTATTTGTTTTTGTAGGTCATAGGGCTTGAACTTGGGCATGGGCACTGTCTCTGAGCTTTCTTGCTCAAGGTTTCCAGTTTTCTCTTGTTTATAATTGGAGATCAAGTCTCATGGAGTTTCCTGCCTGGGCTGGCTTTGAACCATTATCCTCAGATCTCAGCCTAAATAGCTAGGATTATAGGCATGACCCACTGATTATTTTTATTGTTATTATTAAGGTGAAGTACAGAGGGATTACAATTACATGAGTCAGGTAATGAGTACATTTCCTTTCATACAGTGTCTTCTGTTCCCTCATTATCTCCCAATCCCTCCCTCCTGTCTCTACCCACCAGTTGTATAGTTCATTTTCTTCTATGTCCAGTGAGCTCCACTGATGGATTTTTTTCACCCTTTCCCCTCGAGTTCTGTACCCTTCCCTTCCCCTGAAGATAAAACACTTGATTACACCATACAAAAAGAAGACAGAGGGCTGGGAAGGTGGCTCAGTGGTAGAGCGCTTGCCTTGCATGCTCAAGACCCTGGGTTCGATTCCTCAGCACCACATAAGCAAACAGAAAAAAGCCGGAAGTGGCGCTGTGGCTCAAGTGGTAGAGCGTTAGCCTTGAGCTGAAGAGCTGAGGGACAGCGCCCAGGCCCAGAGTTCAGGCCCCACGACCGGACCCAAAAAAAAAAAAAAAAAAGACAGAACATCAAAAATTAAAATTAAAAAGCAGAGATTTCTTGTTTCTGTATCTTGGAGTTTCTAATTTTATAAATATGAAGAGGCATGTAAACATTTTACCTTTTTCTTTCCTAAGAACATCCTCTTTTAGCCTTTGACTGATGTATTGTTGGTTATATTTTCCCAGTCTGTTGGCTATCTTTCTAGTTTACTATGTCCTTAGCTGTGCAGAAACTTTTTATTTTGATGGAGTACCACTTGTCAAGTCTCTCTCCTATCTGTTGCGCCCCTAGAACTCTTTTCAAGAAGTTCTATCTATACCTGTAAGTTCTAATGTTTGTCTCACTCTCTCTTGTAGTATGACAAATTTTCAGGTCTGATGTTGAGGTCTTTGATCCACTCTGAATTGATATTATTGCATGATGATAAACAGGGATGGACTCTTATTTCTCTATATATGGATGCTCAGTTTTCCCAACACCAACTAATCAAGAGCCTGATATAGTGGCGGAAGT
This sequence comes from Dipodomys ordii, assembly GCF_000151885.1. Taxonomy (NCBI): domain Eukaryota; kingdom Metazoa; phylum Chordata; class Mammalia; order Rodentia; family Heteromyidae; genus Dipodomys; species Dipodomys ordii. The sequence continues at coordinate 128,284 of NW_012267350.1, forward strand.
AAAGATGGAAATAATATTTGACTTGGATTGTGTAAAACGGATAATGAATGATTTGGAGATATAAATGTAAGTGTGCTGTGGATAAGCCTACCATGGAAACTAGGTATTTTAGCTAGTAACTGTAATTGTAACTCTGTAACCCTGTAACTCTGTAACTGTTTCAGCTGTTTTGCGAATAATACCAGCCCTATTCTATTCCCCTGCTTCCCACCAGCAAAACCTTGGCAGGAAATTTAAATTTAGGGTGCAAATTTCTTGTAACAATCACTGGCTAAAACCAACACCCAACACCCTCCCCCTTTCCCCACCCTAGCCCAAAATATTTAAAAGCTGATGAGGGCTGGCACTTGGGCCATTTCCTGGGATCCTGACTCCAGGTGCCGTCCTGGCAAGTCAGCACTTTTCACTCAATAAAATCTTGTACATTTTCACTGCGAACTGAGTGGTCTCACTGCACCTCCCCACTACAAGCCTATTTGTTGCACTGTATGTTTTTGGTTCCCTTATCAAATATCAGATAACTTTAAGGGTATGGCTTTATTTCTGGGCCTTCTAATCTATTTCATTGATCTTTGGCTATTTTTTTTGTTGCCAGTCCTGGTACTTGAACTCGGAGCCTGGGCACTCTCCCTGAGCTTCTTTTAGCTTTTAGCTTTCTTTTAGCACATGAGCCAAGCACCACTTCTGGCTTTTTCTGTCCATGTGGTACTGAGGAATCAAACAGGGCTTCATGCATGCTAGGCAAGCACTATACAACTAAGGCACATTCCTAGCCCCTCACAATGGAACTTCTGGGATACAGCAAAAGCAGTGCTGAGAGTTTGTAGCTCTAAGCCCACACATAAAAAAAACAGAAACATGAGCTGGGAAGGTGGCTCAGTGGTAGAGTGCTTGCCTTGCAAGCATGAGGCCCTGGGTTCGATTCCTCAGCACCACATAAGCAAAAAGAAAAAAAGCCAGAAATGGCTCTGTGGCTCAAGTGGTAGAGCACTAGCCTTGAGCTGAAGAGCTGAGGGACAGTGTCCAGGCCCAGAGTTCAGACTCCATGACCAGACCCCAAAAAAATAAAAACAAAAACAGAAACCCTCAAGTAAATAACCTCATGATGCAACAAAAACTGCTAGAAAAAGAACAAACCAAATCCAAAACTACTAAATGGAGAGACGGAGAGTGATAGCAAAGATTAGGGCAGAAATCAATGAAATAGAGACTAAAACACTATACATAAAATCAATGAAACAAAAAGCTGTTTGGGGGGAAAATAATAAAACTGATAGAGCACTAGCAAGACTGATGAAAAAGAAGGATAAGATTCAAATCAATAAAATCAGAGATGCCACAATAAACATTACAACAAATATCCAAGAAATCCAAATGATTATGAAGACTACTTTCAAAACCTATACTCAAAAAAGAAGGAAAACCTAGCAGAAATGGACAAATTTCTAGAGATATACAAACCACTTAAGCTGAACCAAGAAGATATAAACCAGTTAATCAAGCCAATAATACACAAGATTGAGGAGATAATCAGAAGTCTTCCAACAAGGAAAAGCCCAGGCCCAGATGGATTCACTGGTGAATTCTAATAAGATTTTTAAAGGTGCACTAATACTAGTATTCCTCAAGCTTTTCTGTGAAGGAAATAGAGCAATTTCAGACTCAAAATCACATAAGAATCCAACCAAAAAAAAGAGAATTACAGACCATTTCTTTGATGAACACAGATGCAAAACTCTTTTAATAAATACTAGCCAACAGAATCCAGAAACAAATAAAAAAAATCGTACATTATAACCCAGTCTTCATCCCACAGATACAAGACTGATTTAATATACACAAATTAATAAATGTAATTGACCATATCAACAGAGACAAGAACTACATGATCATCTACTTCAATAGATACAGAGAAAGTCTTCGACAGATCAAGGCCACCATGAGCTTCCCAGGAACTCAGTCCCAAAAGCAAAACAAAACAGGAGCTAGAGATGTACCTGAGTGATAGAGGATTTGCCTAGCATATGGCCTGAGTGTTGTGCCCAGTACTACTCTAAATAAACAAAATCTCCAGAAGAAATTGCCAGGTGTGTTTAATGTATACATACACACACACAAACAAAAAATGGATGGTCCTTCAACACAGCAGTTAAAGACAGCTGTTCTGATTGAGCAACGAATAAGAGATTTACCTTACATTTAAAAAATAACCTGCCCTTGAATGATGAACAAGTAAATATAACCTGGAATTAAATACTCTTTTATGATAGAGAAAGCAACTCCAGAAAGCCTTATTGTATCCAAAGCACCACAAATACTACTTTCAAAACTAACATATCAAATTGATCACTATTATTTCACAACATTAATGCAAAACACAAGACTCAGATTGTACATATTTTGAAATGAATATGTGTGTATATATATTACATATATATATCAATGGAAAAATTACTGTGTTTCATTTTCCAGCCCAATATAGCCTCCATTTATAAAAATCAGTAACAATGTCAGGGCCCTTATCATTAACCTCTTTTCCTGGAACCAACCCAATTTTACTTGGATTTTTTCACTTCATGAAGAAAATCATTTCTCCATCATGTGACAGCAATTATTTGTTCAGGCTCAAGACCCCTAGGAAAGCCACTTGGATTGTCACCAGCATTTCTTTTATCATTCGATGTGCTATCATCATATTCACTGGCAGATGAACTCGCTCCTTGAGAATTTATGAAAGCCCTGATTAAATCAGCACAATCTAAAGTTTCTTCTGGTACCCAGGTATTATCAGCATCTGAATATCCCTTCCATTTCAGGAGATAGTCTACCTTGTCTGATACTACACGCCGCTCCACTATTTTCTCCACTTCAAATACTTGTCTCTGGTTATTCAACTTTTTCATAATTTCTACTCTGTTTCTTCCTTCTTTTGGGCAGTGTAGTTTCCTTGGAGGCCATCTGTTAATTGGATATTGAAGAGCTATTATTATCCACCTCAGATGTTCCAGGTTGTGATCTTGTAGACACTTTGGCCAGCAAGCCTCAAGCTCCAGTTACCTCCAAGGGATTATTTGTAATTTTTTATAGTAAGTACTGGGAAAAGAAAAATACACCAATCCAAATCAATTGTGAAACTTCCTAAATTACCATGTTTGCAGATCTAAAAACTGTTCATCCCTGTGACATGTTCCTCAGCAACAAACTAGCTTCTAGTAATAGACAAAGCAGACCACTTAAGCATGGCCAGGGTGTTAAAAGCTAAATTGTCATTGGAAACCATAACCACAAAGAGGCCAAAACACCAAAAATATCCTTAACAAGACAAACCATAAGCAATGTATGAAAATAAAGAGTAAAATAACTCCTCATAGCATTTAGCGAGAAATATATTACCTACAGAGGAACATTGATTTACATGCTAACATACCACATTTTCCTTTGGGAACATTTTTCAAATGTAAAGAATTGTTAACTCTGAATTCCAGGTTCAGAAAAAATATCCTTCAGGAATCGTAAGAAATAAAGACATTCTCAAATGACAGAAAATACAGGAAAGCTTCCCTAGCAGATGTATCAATAATGACCATCTAAAGGAAGTTATCCACAAAAAAGGGAAACAATACCAGAAAAAGGTTTAGAGCTTAAAAAAGAAAAGCAAGACATATGTAAAAATCAAGGTAAGTATAAGAGACACTCCTTTAACTGCAGTTTGCAATCATATTTACTGGCTGAATGAAAAGTTGTAATACCCTATGGGTTCTATATAAAAGAAATATATATATTATAAAGAAATAGATGATAAATTTATATTCCAAGAGCTGGACATGTGGATGAAAGGGTGGAACAACTGTCTACAAAACACCAAGCTCAGAGTTCATATCTCAGTACCAACAAAACAAAGCACATTCCGTGAGTAGGAGGATAAAAGGACAACCTATATGAAAATAACTTTTGTCCACTTTAGTAGAAGTCAAAAATAACAACAACACTAGAGTAGGACTAACTATATTCATACATTTTCATATCTAGAGTGACTATGAACTAAACTATACAAAATATACTCAAAATACTAAATAAGTCCAAATATTTGAGTACCCCACAGAAAGGCAAGAAAAGGAAAACAGGAGTGAGAACAGAGAAACTGACAAAAACAAAAAATATATATAAAATATTAGAATTAATGTAATTTTTCCCAAGTCTTTCCATTTCCTTACAAATGGAGCAATGCCATTCTTTCTGATGGAAGTGTAGAATTCCATTATGTATATATACCACATTTTCTTGATCCCTTTGTCCACTGAGGGGCATCTGGGTTGATTCCATATCTTAGCTATGGTAAACAATGCTTCAAGGAACATGGCTGTGCAAAGTCCAAGTAAGCCAAACCCAAAGAAACATATATGCATGATTTCCCTCATTTATAATAATAACAATTTGACTATAAATCTTCCAGCAAACCTAATGGAGAGTAAAGTATAAAAAATTACATTAGGACATGGTAAATTAAACAAGACTCTATAAACACACAGTGAGACCAAAGGAGGTTAGTCTTAAGATCAAAATGGCTCAATAGCTATGTGCATATGATCATATAAAACCATGCTTATGGAAATTAACTGCACAGAACAGGAACAGGAGTTTTAATATACTGTTGTGATCCTTTTTTCTGTTTTTCCCCCTTTTTTCTCTGTTTTTTGTATTTCTGTATCCTTTGTCTTGTATGTAATTTTATCTGATTTGGGGAGAGGAAGGGGAAGCACAGAAACAGTGGGACAAAGGGTGAACTAATATAGCAATGATAATCACTAGACACTATATTGGAAATGAACTATACAAATGGGGGAAAGGGGTGCGAGGGAAAAAACTGGGAAAAATAAAGGAGGAAGTGATACTTCTTGAAATGAAATGTACTCATTACCTGACTTATGTAACTGTAGCCCTCTTTACATCACCTGTATACTACAAATTTTAAAAAATAAATAAAATAGTATGTTCAAACATAAATAAAAAAATAGACTTTCCAGATGCCAGTGGCTCATGCCTTTAACCTTAGCTAATCTGGTGGCTGAGATCTTGTGGCTCTTAGTTTGAGGTCTGCTCAGAATGAAGAGTCTTCTAGATTCCATTCTCAAAAATGCTAGTGAAAAATAGGGCAGGTAGAGTGGCTCAAGTGCTAAATAAAGCACCAGCCAACCAGGCATGAAGGTCTGGATTCAAACCCCAGTACTGCAAACAGAAAGCTATACCTAAGCCCAATAATTATGTTCAGATTAAATGGTCAAAATAAATGCATGAAAAGGTATTCACCAAATATTTCTTCTTTTAAGCCCATGCATAAAATAAAGTCTTTTAAAATAGTAATATATGCTGTCTCCATGAAACTCACTCCAGGAATAATAATAGCACAGTGAGGTAAAGAACTGAAAGGAAGAGAACAATATATTACACAAACCCAAAATTTCAAGAACAGGAATGGCTATATATCAGTATCAAGACTTCCAAAAGGCCTCTCCCACTCCAGTCACCTAGGATGTGTGATTACTCCAGCAAAAAGTTCTAACAACACAAATGAAATGTTGTCTATCAGAGAAGCTTGCTAAAAAATGCAATTCCTGAGACATTTAGGGGGGCTGGTCATGTGGAAAGCCCTGCCTAGGAAACCACAGCCTAGCCACACTCTATGTACACTATATGAGCACAGACAAACAGTCTTGTAGGTTCTAGTCAGATTTGAGGGGAACATTTTCCAAATCTAAGTTTTACACTCATCCAGAGATTTGTTTTGCCATTAGGCCTTTCCAAGTTGAGCTGTCAGGGCTACTGGGTTAACTCTTTTCTGTACAGTTGGAAATCAGGAGACATCTTATTCTAGGGTGAACCACATTTGTGCAAACAAGTTATGTGCAGTGAGCCACTCTGATCAGTACCTGCAAATGGTGAGACTCTCCTAAAATCAAGTTCCTAAATGTTCACAGAGGCTTTGCTTTCTTACTCTTATTTTGGATAACTTCCCACAGTATATTATGTGATTGCAGGATTTTCCTAACACCAATACCAGACAAAGACAAAACTACACACATTTATCTTCCATCAACTTTCACAAAAAATCTGCCACAAAATATTAGTAGTATAGAATCTGTCAAGGTCTAAAATTCAATTTTACCATTTCTACAGATTGTATTACAATGTGTACAAAGTTGATTCAAAAAAATCAATGTTTAGTCAATTCAATTCAATCTACCACAAGTTAAAGAAATTATACTTGATAAAACTCAACTTCACTTTTTTATTTTTTTATTTCATTGTAAAGATGCTGTAAAGAGAGGTTATAGTTACATAAATAAGGTAATGAGTATATCTCTTGTCAAACATCATTCATTACCCACTCCTTTGTTGTTTTCCCACTATCCCTTCCCTCCCCCAACCTGTCCACCTACCCCACAGAAGTTGTAAACTTCATTTCTGACATAGTATCTTTTGAGTTTCTTGTTGCAATGGGTCATCCCTAAAGAATTAAAAAGAGACTTCTCTGGGGAGGAAATAAGAATGGCCAATAGACACATGAAGAAATGCTCAACATCACTGGTCATAAAAGAAAGGCAAATCAAAACCATATTGAGATTCCACCTCACCCCAGTTAGAATGTCCATCATCAAGAAATCAAATAATAACAAATGCTGGCAGGGATCTGGCCAAAAGGGAATGCTACAACACTGTTGGTGGGAATGTAAGCTGGTTGAACCACTCTGGAAGGCAGTATGGAGGTTCCCACTTCAGAAGGCTTATGGTTATTTAAATAAATTTCCAGAATTTAGGTTTGTTTTGGTGCAAAGCCAGCCAAGGCAGAAAAGTCTGTGAGACTCTTATCTCTAATAAAATACGCAGAAAAAGCTGGAAGTGGTACTTTGGCTCACATGGTAGAGTGCTAGCCCAGGCCCTGAGTTCAAGCCCCAGGACCTACAAAAAATGACAAAATCTTATTGATAAATCTGCTTACTATTGAGTATAAATCACAGTGAAATAAAAACTTCTAGAGCTGGGTATGGTGGCTCACACATAATCCTAGTTATTCAGGAGGCAGAAATCTGAGAATCAGTTTGAAGCCAGCCTGGGTAGGAAAGTCTCTGAGACTCTTTAACTCCAATTAACCAGCGAAAAGCTAAGGGACAGCGCCTTGGCTCAGCACTGCAGTACTTGTACACATATACATGCACATACACACAGAATTGTTGAAATAACTAGACACTGATTTTGAACTTAAGGCTTTATTTAAGGTAGTGAAGATATTTTACCATTTGAATCATTTCTATAACCCTTTTGAATTTTCATTATTTTTAAGTTATTTTAAGAGGCTGTACTCAGGGCTTAGGCCTTGTCCCTGAGCTTTTGTGTCCAAAGCTAACACTCTTCCAATTGTGCCACAGCTCCACTTCCAGCATTTTTGGTTGTTAATTGGAGATAAGAGTCTCATGGACCTTCCTGGCTGAGCTGACTTTGAACTGCAAGATTCAGATTTCAGCCTCCTGAGTAGTAAGATTACAGGCATAAGACACTGATGCCAGGCCAGCTCTGCCTATGAATTTTCCCCCAAAGGAAATACTTACACAATGTAACTGTTATTTAGTAGTTTGTTATACTAAATTCTATTAAAATTCAAGACTAAAGACAAAACACCAAAAGTCAAAGTTCTCATATTCCCAAGTTAATGAGGCTAAAGTGGCTTGAATATTACTTGCTTTATACACCCACGTTCCTGGCTATATTGGAGCTTCATGTGTCCTGGATCCTACTAGTCACCAGAAATATTCCTGTGAGAGGAAAAGTACTAATATGGTAGGAAAGAAGCTGACTAGGCCATTACAATGCCTTGCAGCAACACAGATCTGGCCGTAACCTATGATCAAAAACTGAATACTCATTCCAACCCAACCTTCCCAGCCTACTGTGCCATTCTTCAAACTCAAGCACTAAATTCCTAAAATGTTAGAGAGTAGTTCATTTATTTTCACAAGAGTTTGGTAATAAAATGCAAAACTGTTAAGTTAGGAAAAAGAAAGTGTAGGGAAACCAGAGATGGGGGTGGGGAGAAATGAATGAAGTCCTGGAGGACAAAGGTTACTGAAAAACAGCAGAAAAGAAGGAAGGGAGGGTTACAGAGAGGTAAGCCAAGGAAAATGATCAAGTCAATGATATACTAGATTAGGACAAAGAACCTGCACTTCCAGATGAGGATGGGATTACCATGTATGCTTTCAGAAAACTAGCCTTGGTTTTTTTGTTTTGTTGTTTTTTTACTTTTTTATGGTCGTGGGCTTGAACTCTGGCTAGGCACTGTCCCTGAGCTCTTCAGTTCAAGACAAGCGATCTACCACTTGAGCCACAGTGCCACTTCTGGTTTTCTGGTGGTTAACTGGAGATAAGAGTCTCGGACTTTTCTGCCCAGGCTGGCTTTGAACCGCAATCCTTGGATCTCAGCCTCCTGGGTAGCAAGGATTACAGGTGGGAGCCACTGGTGCCTGGCATGACCTTGTTTTTCAGGGGGAGTACAGTTCTTCTGCTTACTCTGAGCAACTTTTGTCTTACTACATTCTCCTTTTAAAATTTATAAATAGTTGTACAAGGGGTTTCAATTTAACATGTCCATTTATATGAATATAAACATCACATTTCTGAAACCAGTATTTCAGATTAAATACTTCAGGGGAGAGAATAAACACAAAACATTCATTAGAATATCAGTTAAGGGTCTGGGAATGTGCTTGCCTAACATGCATGAAGCCCTGGGTTCAATTCCTCAGTACCACATAAACAGAAAAACTGGAAGTGGTGCTGTGGCTCAAGTAGTAGAGTTCTAGTCTTGAGCAAAAGCTCAGGGAGAGTGCCCAGACCCTGAGTTCAAGTCCCAGAACTGGCAAAAAAAAAGACAGTTAAGACACTGGTTCTGGGTAAAGTAGAATAAAAATGTCTACTCTTCTATCCATTAGACACACCTATAAAATCTGTGGAAAATGTATGTCTAGAGCTGCGAATGTAGCTCAGTGATAGGGTGCCTGCCTAGCAAGTTCAAGGCCCTGGGTTCAATCCACAGCATGCATGCATGTATGCGCACATCTATATATGTATAGACTGATACACACAGAGAATGCACAAATGGGTACTATAGAACTCTTCAAAGTATGCAACAATAGAGGGTCAGGAAAAATACAAAAATGAGTAATTTTTTTATTGTGAAAATACTGTACAGAGGGGTTACAATTACATGGGTAAGATAATGAGCACATTTCTTATCAAGCATTGTAGCCTCCTCCTTTGTTTCCCCTTCCCACCCCTTCCTATCTTCTCCCCCCCACCCAAACCTCCCCCCCCCTTGTAAAGTTCGTTTTCGACATAATGACTTGTACATCTCATTGCTGCAATGGGTCCACCTGTATCCCTATTTAAACAATTTGTTTTTCCCCTTCCCCTCCACAAATTACACCGACATCAAATACAGTGAAAGCAGGGGTTATACTGTGGGGGAGGGACATACAAAGCAACAAAGAAATAATCTTATAAATGCGTTAGAAACAAATGCATGAAAGAAAAAACACTTGAATACATATCTTAGGGTTCATTTCCCTAACATCAACTTCTCTGACCTTTTCTGCTTGACTCAGACATAAACTAGATATTGCAAATAAGGGAAACCATGGGACCTATGTTTCTTTGGGCCTGGCTTACTTCACTTAATATAATTTTTTCCAAGGCTTTCCATTTCCTAACAAATGGGGCAATGTCATTCTTTCTGATGGAGGCATAGAATTCCATTGTGTATATATACCACATTTTCTTGATCCATTCATCTACTGAGGGGCATCTGGGTTGGTTCCATCTCTTAGCTATAGTAAATAATGCTGTAATAAACATAGTCATGCTGGTACTTTAGTGTGGTTAAAATGAGTAATTTTTACTACTTTTATTCCTCCAATATTCCCTGGCCTGAGCTCAATACAACAAAATCTGAAGGCAAACACTGTGCTTGGAGCCATATGTTTGGTGTCTATCCTGGAGTTTGAACTCAGAGCCTCAGTGCTGTCTCTGAGCTTTTGTGCTCAAGGCTAATACCCTACCACTTGAGAAATAGCTTCACTTCTAGCTTTTTGGTGATTAGTTGGAGATAAAGAGTCTCATAGACTTTCCTGACCAGACTGGCTTCAAGCCATGATCTTTAGATTTTAGCCTGTGGAGTATCAAGTATTGCAGGTGTGAGCCACTGGCACCTGGTTTAAAAGTGATGTTTTTCTTTTTTTTTTTAAAGGAAATACTAGTGCTCAGATGCTTATGGAAAAGCAGAGAGAAATTCCCCTGATTTTTCCTGTATTTTTTCTCCTCTATTTCATGCCTGGAAAATGCTATGATCGAGGCAACAATAAAAGTGATTCACATTGAGACACTGTAGGAACTAAAACTCTGAGAGGAATCTTCCATTCCATTTGGTGGAACTATTAATGGCTACAGCAAGGCCAATTATCTTTTTTTCCCCTTACTTTCTTCTTACAAAAATTTCTCATTGTCCACTTGTCTCTGGTGGCCCATAGGTGGTACAGTGTAAAAATGGACCATTTCCTAGTGAAGAAATAAAAAGAAAGCCCTAAGAAACCAGAAATACCAGGGAAATAACAAAAAGGGAAGAACTCAGAAAGGCAAACCTATAAAGATGTTTCTGAACACTCCTGAAATCATCTCCACATGCTATAGGTAAACTGATCTTCATTAGTGTATCAAAGACTTGGAGAAATGAGTTAACCACCCAAAACTCTGAATGAGCAGTAGATAACACACATGGTGTAGATCTACATAGCACTGACAATACTGAACTGATAGTGGAACAGAAAGAAAGCAAGTTAGAAATCAGAGTCCAAATCAAACCAGGTTGATGGCTGCTAATAAATATACCAACACCATCTACTGCATTGAGACAAAATTCAGAGTCTTATAATATTTAAATGACAGCGAAAATCTGAAATAATTTGTTATACAAATAACCACAAAATGATGCTAATTTAAACCAGGCGCTGGTGGCTCAAGTCTGTAATCCTAGCTATTCAAGAGGCTGAATGTGAGGATCATGATTCAAAGCCAGCCCAGGCAGGAAAGTCCAGGAGACTCTTATCTCCAATTAACCACCAGAAAACCGGAAGTGGCGCCTTGGCTCAAGTGGTAGAGGGGCTCACCTTGAGCTAAAGAGTACATGGACAATGCCCAGGCCCCACAGTTCAAGCCCCACAACTGACAAAAAAAGATGCTAATTTACATGGGAATAAAAACAACATGCCAACAGAGATGACACAAATGTTGAAATTATTATCTTTTTCCCTCAGGCAAAAATTTTAATTGGAAGGAAAAAGGAGCCGTGGAAAAGAGGGTACCACTGACTACCAGAGATTTAGGCTTCCCAAATGTTAAAATTATCTATTTAAAAAAAACCTTAAAGAAGCTATTACAAAAATGCTCAAATCAACAATCACTCACTGTAAAATTAAAATAGGAAGTTATTAGTAAAAATGTAGAAAGTTATCAGTAAAAAGATGTAAATGGTGGGGTGGGGGGAGATGGGAAGGGATGGGAAGGGGAAACAAAGGAGGAGGCAACAATGCTTGATAAGAAATGTACTCATTACTTTGCCCATGTAATTGTAACCCCTCTGTGCAGTATTTTCACAGTCAAAATTTTTAAAAGATGTAAATAATAACCAAATGGAAACTTCAGAAATGGAAAACATAATAACTAGTATAAAAATTAACTGTGAGAGCACAATAGCAGAATGAAAGAGAAAGTGAATTTGAAAAAGGATAAAACAACCAGTCAGGCCAGATGTCAGCAGCTCATGACTATAATCCTAGCTACTCAGGAGGCTGAGATTTGAGGATTGAAGAAACCAGCCCAGACAGGAAAGCCTATTAGATTCTTATCTTCAATAAACTACCAAAAAGCTAGTAGAGCTGTGGCTCAAGTGGTAGAGTGCTTGACCTTGAGCAAAAGAAGCTCACACACAGCATCCAGGCCCTGAGTCAAAGCCCTAGTACCCACACTCAAAACAAGACAAAACAAAACCAGTCAATTCTAAATGACAGAAATGAAGACCGGATAAAATAACAAATTCTGGGACTATAGAGGATGACAATAAAGGATCTAACATTTATATAACTTGAACACAAGCAAATGAGAAAAATGAGTGTTATACTGAAAAAAAAATCTTTGTAAGACTAAAATGGTTGAAAACTGCCAATCTGACAAACAGAATAAACAAAACAAACAGAATACAAAGAAATCTATACCCAGACACTTCCTAATCAAACTGCTAAAAAATACAAAAATTGTGGAAATAATCACAATAGTTTTAGTTTAATATCCCATTCTTGATAATAAATAGGACTAGAAAAAAATTACTAAGTATATAGGAAACTTAGGCAACACTGTAAAAAATACTGTGAAAGCAAAGAATCCACTTAACTGACATCTCAAAAATACTCCTTCCAGGACAAGCAAATGTTTTTTTTCTCCTTTTTAACTTATTGCTGTTTTAGAGATGACATACTTCAGGTTTACCTTTACAGGCAATAAGTCTATTGCCTTTTTTTTTTGGTCAGTCGTGGGGCTTGAACTCTGGGCCTGGGTGCTGTCCCTCAGCTCTTCAGCTCAAGGCAAGTGCTCTACCACTTGAGCTACAGTGCCACTTCCAGTTTTCTAGTGGTTTACTGGAGATAGGTGTCTCACGGTCTTTCCTGCCTGGGCTGGCTTTGAACCTCAATCCTCAGATCTCAGCCTCCGGAGTAGCTAGGATTACAGGCATGAGCCACCAGCACCCAGCTAGTCCTCTGCCTTTTGCATAGTGTCATATATTCCTTCATTCTCTCCCATTCTATCCCTCTGATCTCTACTCATGAGTTGTACAGTTCACTTTCATCAATGTCCAGTGCAGCCAGGGTGCTCCACTGCTGCACTTTTCACCCTTTTTCCTCTGATTCTGTGCCCTCCCCCCACCCTCCCACAGATGTGAACATGAATACACCGTATATAAGATAAAGAATACAGTCATCAAAAAAAGAAAAAAAAACTAAGAAATAAGTCCTTTGTTTCCTTATCTTTGGAGTTCATTTCAGCATGTATATTATTTCATATGCATATGAAGAGATGCTTGGGTACTACACCATTGTGATTCTCTCCTGATTATTCTCTTTTGAGAATAGAATACATACTCACTGTATGTGAGTATCTAGTATACAAGCTACAAGCACTAGGAATTGCTGGTGGGACAATAAAAGGATTCCGTTTATTAGGTAAAATTTTTGGTAGTTTTAGAAGTGAAACAAAATAACAGATGCTGGCAATGATGTGAGGTAAAAGAAGTACTCAATAAGCTGGATGCTAATGGTTGATATCTAGAGTTCTAGTTATGCAGAGCCTGAGGGTCGCAGTCTGAATCCAGCTCCAGCAGGAAAGTCTGTGAGACTATTTTTTTTTTGGAGGGGGGAGGGTCCGGTCGTGGGCCTGAACTCTGGGCCTGGGCGCTGTCCCTCAGCTCTTCAGCTGAAGGCTAGCACTCTACCACTTTAGCCACAGCACCACTTCTGGCTTTTTTCTTTTTGCTTATGTGGTGCTGAGGAATCGAACCCAGGGCCTCATGCATGCAAGGCAAGTGCTCTACCACTGAGCCACCTTCCCAGCCCTCTGTGAGACTCTTATCTCTACTAAACTACCAAAAGTTGGAAGCTGAGCTATGGCTCAAGTGGTAGAGCACTAGCCTTGAGCGAGCAAAAGAGGCTCAAGGACAGTGTTTAGGCCCTGAGTTCAAGCTCCAGGATTGGGAGAGAGGGGAGAGGGGAGAGGAAGAAGGGCTAGAGAGTGAGAGTGAGAGAGAGAGAGAGAGAGAGAGAGCCTAAATACAGTTGGTAGGAATGTAAACTAGTATAACCACTATGAAAAGCAGTATGTAAGCCCCCTACCCCCCAGAAATAAATCTAAAAATAGACCTACTTTATGACACTACCATGCAACTCTTAGGAATATATCTGAAGAAGTGTAAGTTGCTATACAATCTAGTTGCCTGCATGCCCATATTTATTGCAGTTCTGTTTACAACAGGCAAACTGTGTAATCACAAAGTTGCTCAAGAATTATGGGGCTGTTTGAAATAAGGGGATGGGGGAGAAGAAAACGGAATGATGGGGGGCAAATAGTTTGAAAACCATTGTCTATGCATGCAAATGGCATGAGGAATCACACTGAAAGTTATTGAATAGGGAGAGAGGCTGGGGAAAGAGACCAATACATGGGATTATTTAAAACATAATTTATACACATGTGAAATACCAACATGTAAATCCCTTGGTACCATTAATATACACTAAAAATTGACAGAAAGCTAAAACAGGATCTGTTGAGGGTAGGTACCAGCAGGAGGGGAAAGGGTGGGTGAGTATGATTGGTATATTTATATGCATATATAAAAATAGAATGATGAACACTGCTAAAATTGTTCTAAGAAAGGGAAGGGAAGAAAGAGTGGTAGAGGAGGTGAATTTGATGTAGGTGTACTGTATACAGGTGGGGAAGTACCATAATGGACCCCCTTTGTTTAACAATATAATAAGCAAAAAAAGTAAAACATAACTTTACTATATTACACAGCAATTGTACTCCTAGGAATCTACCCAAGATAAATGAAATGTTCATGTCTATAAAAGGGTAAGTATACTGGGTGCCTGTATCCTAGCTGCTTGGCTAAGATTGTTGAGATCATAATTTCAGGCCAGCCCAGGCAGAAAGTTCTCACGAAACCTTCTCAATGACGCACTGAACATGGTGGACTGTGCCTGTTATACTAGCTACAGCCTAACAGGTGAAGAGCACCCAGGCACTGACCGAGGAAGGAAGTGAGAACCTGTTTCAAAAATTACCAGAATAACCGGGCACTGGTGGCTCACGCCTGTAATCCTAGCTACTCAGGAGGCTGAGATCTGAGGATCGCAGTTCAAAGCCAGCCCGGGCAGGAAAGACCGTGAAACTCCTATCTCCAACAAACCACCAGAAAATCGGAAGTAGTGCTGTAGCTCAAGAGGCAGAGCGCTCACCTTGAGCTGAATTGCTGAGGGACAGCGCCCAGGCCCAGAGTTCAAGCCCCACGACCAAAAAAAAAAAAAAAAAAAGTTACCAGAATCCTCACATAATCCTAGCTACTCATGAAGATGATATCTGAGAATTGTTCATAGCCAGCCAGGTTAAGAAGTTCACTGAGACACTTATCTCCAATTAACCACTAAAGAAAGCCAGAAGTAGAGCTGTGGCTCAAATCGTACACTAACCTTGAGCAAAAAAGCTCAGGGATTGTATCCAGGCGCTAAGTTCAAACCTAAAATTGGCACAAATAAAAAAAATTCAAGAGAAAGACAACTACATAACCAGACTTTACAATGTCAGGGGTAGGGAGGAGTTGGGGAGGTGGGGAGGGAAGTGATGGTGGGGGAAAATCAAAGAGGAGGTAACAATGCTCGATAGGAAATGTAGTCATTACCCTACTCGTGTAACTGCAACCCCTCTGTACAGTATCTATCTATCTATCTATCTATCTATCTATCTATCTATCTATCTAATCCCAACTCATAATTAGGAAAACAGAATTTTAAATAAAAACCTTTACTCTTCCATACAAGAAAAGCCTTCTAAATCTCTCACACTTTTTCAACTAACTAGACAGAAACAAGCTCTTACTTTTCCTCCAATTAATTTCTCCTAAAGAACTAATTTGAAAAGCACAGATAGAGCTGGGAGTTCAGCTCACTGGCAGAGTGCTTGCCTAGCATGAGGAAGACCAGGACTGAAAAGAATTGTATAAAATACATGAAATAGTACTATGGGACTGAAACTATTTAATCTATGTTGAGACTAGGACTATAATCAGTTTACAGTGCTTTAAAATATGTGAAACAAAAATGATCAGAACTAAAGTAAGAGAAAAAATTCAAATATATTTGGTGATTTCAATAATCCTTTTTTTTAATTGTGAAAATACCGTACAGTGGGGTTACAATTACATGGGCAAGATAATGAGTACATTTCTTATCAAGCATTGTTTCCCCTTATCCCTTCCCATCTTGCCCCCCCCACGCTGAAGTTGTAATTTTCAACATAATGTTGCAATGGGTCCACCTGTATCCCTATTTAAACAATTTGTTTTTTCCCTTCCCCTCTGCAAATTATACCAACATTAAATAATCGTTCTTGGGGCTGGGAAGGTAGCTCAGCGGTAGAGTGCATGTCTTGCAAGCATGAGGCCCTGGGTTCGATTCCTCAGCACCACATAAACAGAAATAGCCGGAAGTGGCGCTGTGGCTCCAGTGGTAGAGCACTAGCCTTGAGCTGAAGAGCTGAGGGGCAGCGCCCAGGCCCAGAGTTCAGGCCCCATGACCGGCAAAAAAAATAATAATAATAATCTTTCTTAATATAAAGAACAAGTAGACAACTAGTGGATATGGATCAAATGTCAGCTAGCAAGGTACCAAGTTCCATCCCCAGTAACACCAATAAACAAACAAAAAAAGAGCTGGTGTGAACACTATCTGAAACAAGGGTAGTTAGGCTGACATGTATGGAAAATTCTACTCCAAAAGAGAATATATATTCTTCAATAATAACATTATTTTGGGTGGTAAAACAAACTGGCCCAAAGAACTGAAATGAGAAACAACTTGTACCTTGACCATAAAGAAAATAAAATAGAAATCAAAAAAAAGATAAAAGAAAAATCTCCAGCTGGGTATCAATAGCTAATGTCTATAATCATAGCTATTCAGCAGGTTGAGATCTGAGGATCACAATTTAAAGCCAGCCCAGGCAGCAAAGTCCATGAGACTCTAATCTCAGATTAACTACCAAAAAGCCAGCAAAGGAGCATGTCTCAAGTGGTAGAATGCTAGCCTCGAGTAAACAAAGCTCAGGGATAGTGTGTAGGCCCCAAGTGCAAGTCTCAGGATGAACACCAAAAAGAAAATTTACTCTTCAGTTCTCTGTATCCCAGAGCAGAAGTGATAACATTTTTAAAATACCTTATTCTAAAACATTAAAGAAAGGCTTTAAAGTTTTGTTTTGCTTTAAAATAATCACCAGGAAAAAAAAGTAGGCTGAAATTTTTCTTCAGTCCATGTCTTCCTCCTCCCGGATATTTTAAAAGTCTGGTTCAGACTGTTTCTTACAAGAACTGTCCATACTGCATGAAAAGTTGGTACTTTGGTCTTTTGTATGAATGAGCCCACAACAGGTTATTTGTGTTTGAATTCTTATTTTAAGTTATTTGTTTTAGCCAGGTCCCAGTGGATCACACCTGTAATCCTAGCTACTCAGAAAGCTGAAATCTAAGGATTGTGGTTTGAAACCAACCTGGGAAGGAAAGCCCATGATACTTTTATTTCCAATAAAACACCAAAAAATTTGGAAGTGGAACTGTGACTCAAGTGGTAGAGCACTAGCCTTGAGCAAACATGAGATATTTGTTTTATGCTTCTTTCAATGAAGTTTTAAGCTGACATTATTGATAAATACCAAATCTAGCCAACTATGTTTCAACTTGTTCTTGTTTCTAAGAATTTTCAAATTTTTGTGTTTAATATTCAATCATCTTGTAGACAACTAAGCTTTTGATTAATATGAAAAAGATCCATGGTTTTGTTTAAATCTATTTTGAGTTGTTTGGAAGCTGACAGGGCAGGCTGCAACTCTCCACTGAGGTTCTGTCTGTTCTTCAGTTACCCCAACAACTGCAGATCAGTGACTGAAACTGAGTAGTAGTGGAGCCTGTCCAGGATTGGGAAGAGTGGTACACAGTGCCTACAACACAGTGCCCACAACACACTGGGAACTTGATGAACCTGTTGATTTGATTATGCTGCTCAGTAGTATGAAAGCAAAGGGTTAAAATAAACCTGAGGCCAAATTATGTTGTAGTTGCCAAAGCTATTAATTTTATTTTTAAGGTATTAGCAGTCTGCCAAGTTTTGTTGTGTACACACACACACACACACACACACACACACACACACATATAGGTGGTGCTGGTGGTGGTCATGAGGCTTGAACTCTGGGCCTGAGGGCTGTCCCTCGGCTCTTCAGTTCAAGGCTAGCATTCTACCACTTGAGCCATAGTGCCACTTCCAGCTTTTTCTGCGTATGTGGTGCTGAGGCCTCACGCATGCAAAGCAAGCACTCTTACCACTGAACCACCTTCCCAGCCCTGCCATATAGTTATTTTATAGCCAAAGTAGACTATAGGAATAGTGTTTGATAGGAAAGGGTACTGTATGTCTGCTCCGGAACTCCTAAAACGAAGAATCCTTAATGTCATCTTCCCAACTTAGATAATATATTAAGAACACAAGGATTGTAAGTATCCCTTTTTATGAGAGTAGTTTCGAACATCTTTCTGCCCTGTTCTTGAGTACTTGCAGAATTATCTAGTCTTTTTCCCTGTGAAGATCTCTTCAATTACTATCATAATCATAAAGGTATTTGAAGCACCTGACACCAACTCAAAACTAGTATCCAGTTGGGTGTGCATCCAGCTCATGCCTATAATCCCAGGAGGCAGAGGAAAGAGGAACAAGAGTTGAGGTCCCAGCAACCTAGTGGTTTATTTCAGAGATTTTTGTGTAGGCTGAGGAATGACTTATAGGCAGTGTTGTAGGATGTATGGATAGCAAAACAGAATTTTCATCTGGGCCACGAGTGGCTCACACCTGTAATCCTAGCTACTCAAAAGGCTGAGATCTGAGGATTGTGGTTCAGAGCTAGCAAAGGCAGGAAAGTCTGTGAGACTTATTGCCACTAAACTACCAAAAAAGCTAGAATTAAAGCTATGGCTCAAGTGGTCAAGTGCTGCTTTCAGCAAAAAAGCTCAGGGACAGCAACCAGGCCCTGAATTGAGGCCCAGTATGACACCAATACACACACACACACACACACGAACATATATACACACATACATACATATATTTATATACGTATAGATATATAAGTAACTTTCCAAATTAAAAATGTGGCGCACAAAAAATACAGAATAAAAACATTTCAAAGATTTAAAGAACACTAACAGTCTGTAAAGCTAGATCAATGCATACTTGACTGGCTTAGTATATATAGACATTAAAAGTAAAAATGCTAGAATAGATTGCTAAATTATACAGAAAAGTGGTTATGCCCTATAGGAGAATTAATACAAAGTCTTTGGGATCATTTCTTCTACTAAATACATTTTTGCATCTCTACTAGACAAAAATACAGAGGCTAACAAGTGATTTTCAGAGTCTAGACCCAATAATTAGAAAGCAATCATCCCAACAAAGATGTGATCTCCTAGAGAACTAATAATTCTTGACTGGGCCTCTCAGCCAGTGGGGCTGATTACCTGCAGATAACTTTAAGGACATTCCATCATCCATTTGACTTTATTTGTACTTGAACTCAAGGCTTTGTGATCTCACTCACCTATTTCGCTGACAGCTGGTATACATTATTCTGTTGATTAACTGGATTTAAAATTTCATCATTTGCCTGTTCAGGCTAGCTCTGAATCTCTATTCTCTGTTTCAGCCTTCTGAGCAGGCAGGATTATAGGTCACCATTGCCTTGCATATATTATTTTTAATTTTCAATTAATCTGTTAGTAAGGGGCTAATAGTTCATTTTATACCTGAATTTAAGTCTTTGAAATTGAAACTACAGCTCTAGGGTATCACCACATTCTGAACAGTGTGGTTCTGTTTTCAGTTTTTACTTTCCATAAGCATTCTAAAACATTTACTTACCTTCCAAACCAATCGAAGGATCTTAGAAATCATCTGACATTCAGCTGTCTCCTACAAGGCAGCTTTCAATAGTTGCTTTGAAAGATGATCATAAAGCATTTGTGTGCAAGGAAAGAAGAAACTTACTTTACTGAGTGCCTATTGTGCAAGTTTATTTTTAAAGGACCAAATTTCATTTCACAAAGTAACACTTAGCTATATGTATAAAATAGATTTCATCAGCATAATTGCTGTTAATTATATCTTAATTAAAAATTATATACATATAACCTTCCCTTTCCAACATAGTTCAAGTTGGCAAATGAAGTTGTAATTATACTACAAACAAGATATAGAACAGTACTAAGCATAATTGCTTTTAAGTATCAATGCATTCACTAGCCTTGAGCTGAAAAGCTGAGGGACAGTGCCCAGGCCCAGAGTTCAGGCCCCATGACCGGACCAAAAAAAAAAAAAAACTATCAATGCATCAACAATTATTTACTGACTACTGATGCATCTCATGGTCACTGGTAGTCACTGAATGGGGATAAAAAGGGGGAGAGTAAAAAAGTAAAAGGTATACCCTCCTCAAAAGAATTTCCATAGGATAATTAGCAATGCAGTTTTTAACACACCTGAAACAAACAGGTAATGGAAGAACACAAGACAAACAACTAGGTAATATCTAAGATGTTGGTTTTAGTTTAGACACTGCTATCAACCTTGTTTTTGTCTTTCTAACTGGACAGGATTTGTTCCCATTTCCAAGATCCATCAAAATTATAAGAACATGTTCAGTTAGTAAGATCTCAGAGTGATGACTGAAGGCTGATAATACAAAGAACAGCTTTCTAGCACTGAGGTGTTCAGTGGGTGGTTCTCTAGAGTAAGTGAACAGGGATAAGTAGGAAGGATGCAACAAGGAGTTGATGGAGAGAACAAACTGTCAGGATAGAAGAGCTGTGACGGAATAAATGGATAAATGTTGGTCCACTGGAGTAAGGAATCAAACTGTTCTAGAAAAATGTGTTGAGGACAAACTTGGAACTGTCCTGAGTGCCAGGAAGAGAAATGAGGACTGAGAACTATCGTTTGTCTATTAAGAAAAGACAGGAATGACACTACCGTGACACCACAATGACAGTGACCTACAATCTTACTGGGAAAACTACCATAGACATGCCTGCAAGGTCTTGGCTACTGGCCAAACCCTGCCCTTTCAGTTATTCATTGTTGTGTAAATCATACTAAATTTTAGTGGCCAAGTAAAAGCCATTTTATTTGCACACAATTCTATGGGTTAGCAATTTGGATTGGAATTGAGTGGGTGGGCAGTCTAATCTTTCCTAGGGCTCTTCATGCAGTGACAGTCACCTTGTAATATGACTGGGGCTGAAAAGCCAAGATGGCCTCGTTCATATATTAGATGCTTGAATGCTGACTCAAGTTTTCTTCCTACCTCAACTCTCTTCTTCCAGCAGGCTAGCTGGGGACTCTTCACACACCTTCACATGACTCAGGGAGCAAGAGAAAACATACCACTCCTTGAGACCTAGGCTATTTGTCACTCAGAGAAATTTGGGGTGACAAAATACTGTATTTTAGTACAATATTAAAATAATAATAAAATGCTGAATTTTATTGGCCAAAGCAAGTCATAAGGATATTCCACATTCAAGGAATTATGACTCCAGTAGTTGATATGAGGAGCTTTAAAGTCACACTGTAAAGGGGTGGGCTAGAAAGATGAAATGACATTGTTGCCATTAAGTACTCTATCACACTAATTCATTTGGGTAGTATACATTAAGCATAT
Source organism: Dipodomys ordii (assembly GCF_000151885.1). NCBI lineage: Eukaryota > Metazoa > Chordata > Mammalia > Rodentia > Heteromyidae > Dipodomys > Dipodomys ordii. The sequence continues at coordinate 149,917 of NW_012267350.1, forward strand.
TTAGTCCATTGGGGCTCCAGAGGTGGAAGAACCACTGAAGTGGAAAAGATAACACTGTTAAGAACTATCTAGGATGGAAAAAACCTGAAGGAATGGAGAAAACCTTCTAGGCAAAGGCAATAAAAAAGTGAGGACTAGGAAATCTAGTAGTATTGTATATTTATAGACTTGTGAATGAAAACATGGATGGAGTGGGGAGAAAAGCCTTGAGAATAGGTGAATATGGTCAGATACATAATGAATGGATGTGACATGACTATCAGACCCTCAAGAGTAAGGATACAACTGTGCAATGGACAGCCAGAATTCAATGGTAGTTTAAAAGCAGGGGTAATGATCAATGTGTAAGTATAGTAGTCTGAAAGGAAGTTAAGTCGGGACTGGAATAGGATCCATATTACTGAGATCAAAGCAAGAGAGCAGACCTGAGAGAATACAGACACATACTTTTCACATTCACAAACATCTACCTCTGTTTATGTGAGTTTCATGTGAGGCAAACAAGATATAGCTATTTAGTCAAGTTTTGTCTATTTTAGAAAATGCAAAATTGCTTGTTTTTTTTTTGTGGTGGTGGTGGTGGTGGAGGTCATGGGGCTTGAACTCTGGGCCTGGGTGCTATCCCTGAGCTCTTCAGCTCCAGGCTAGCATTCTACTACTTGAGCCACAGCTACACTTCCAGTTTTCAGGTGGTTAATTGGAGATAAGAGTCTCATGGACTTTCCTGCCCAGACTGGCTTTGAACCATGATCCTCAGATCTCAGCTTCCTGAGTAGCTAGGATTACAGGCATCAGCCACCAGCACCGGGCTTGCCTGGTTTTCTTTAAAAAAAAAACATTTAAGTATGTAAGAAATCTTGATGCAGACTAGAAACCATGATTACACTAGGGAATGCTACCTATAATCTAATTTTGACTCCATACTCTGCTGAGGCAGACTATGTTACCATACCTTTCACAGTGGCAGTATGGTCAAGCAATAGATGAAACTATCTGCAAATGTACACTGATTTTCCACAGGACTTATGTGGCTTTAAGAACACATTACATGTAGTTTTACAGAACATGAGAAATAGTGTTCAGTTTGTTAAGTGAATAGAAAGTAGTGTATGAAATTCAGCTGTACGACGAGGAACAAACACCCTTTCTTTCAATGTGTTAGCACAGTTTTGTAATATTTGGTTGTTAATTGAAGAGTAAACAGCAATTTTCCGTCATGAACCTGTGGAAGACGTAGAGAACTTGTTGGTTTCCTACCATTCTGCAAGTATAAGTTTAGTTGTATAACTGCAATTAATGCATATAAGAAATTTGTCACAAAGTAATAAAACATGGACTAAGGTGCCAATGTCAACAGAAAAAAAACAGTATTTAATGAGAGAATATAGATTAAAGGGAAGTGTACAATATAAAAGTTTGGGAAAGTAGAGTGGTGTGTTTCTTGCTGAGCTAGAATTTGCAGGAACTTAGAAGAAATGCCCCAGGTAGGACTGGCAAGGCAAAGAGGGAAGGATGTTCCAGGTGTGAGAAAAGGGTCAAAGGAACATGAACATGAGTGTTGGATGGTATGAAAAGAGTAAGGAAAATAGCTCAGGTTTAACCCTTTCAAACTGTGCTTGAGACTTCTTATTCTACCTAGTTCTCTTGGAATCACAGGTGAAGAACTATCTGCAGTTAACTGTGCCATCTGAAAACACTATAAAAACTAAACAGGCAAATAAGGACATTTATATTCCTTGTTCCATGTACTGGATTTTATCCATTGTCTGGTGGGTAAATGGGTGGCACTCTATATATGTATTATATAGCCTAGGGGAAATTCCCCTGAAGGAACCTGTCTTCTCTTCCATAGCTGTCTGCTCAAACTGAGCTGGCCAGACTGTAAAGTACCCGTGTAAGAAAGAGATCTTTGTTGCATTTTCTAATGATATAGATGTTTAGAGAGAGATCTGAGTGAGCATGGTATTTTTTTCCTCGACGTTCTTCTCAAAATTGGGGAGATTCCTATAAAAAAAAGGTTTTAATAAAAGATAAGAGAAATCAGAGTTTCAGGAACAAGCTTTGTCATAATCAACTTCTTAAAAAGTATGAGATGCCTCTCATCTAGTTCAAAAATCAATTCAAAATGGGAAAAGATCTTAATGTTCCTACCTAAAACTTTAAGACTACAATGGGATAACATTTAAATATAGAAACATAGGCAAAAATTGTCTGAATAGGATAATTGCCCAGTAAGAAAGAGCAAGATTTGACAAATGGGACTACATCAAATTAAAAAGGTTTGCACAGGGGGAGGATCAGGTGGGGAGAGGTGGGGGGAGTATGGGAAGGGATGGGAAGGGAAAACAAAGAGGAGGCAACAATGCTTGATAAGAAATGTACTCGTTATCTTGCCCATGTAATTGTAACTCCTCTGTAAGGTATTCTCACAATAATAAAAGGCTTGCACATCAAAAGAACCAATTACCAGAATAAAACAACCCACAAATGTGAATTAATCCCTCTAGCCATTCACTGAATTAAGGATTAATATCCAGAATATACAAAGATTTAAAAAATTAAATACCAAAAGAATGACCCAATTAATAAATGCACAAATAAATTGGACAGTTCTCAGAAGAAGTACATGAAGACATGCTCAACATTCTTAGACATAGGAAATGAAAAACTACACTAAGGGTCTATCTCATTATAGTCAGAACGTACAAACAACAAGCTCTGGCAAGGATATAGGGATAAAGGAATCCTTTAAACACTGTTAGTGGGAATACAAACTAGTGCAACACTACAGAAATCATAGTGGAGGTTCATCAAAAAAACTAAAAATAAGCTGGGTGCTGGTGGTTCACACCTATTAATTCTAGCCACCTTGAAGCCCGAAATCAAAAGAGCTTGGTTTGAGGACAGATCCAACAAAAAAAAGTCCATGAGACTCTTATCTCCAATTAGCAAGCAAAAAGCCAGAATTGGAGATGTGGCTTCAGTGGTAGATCACCAGGATTGAATAAAAACCAAATGTGATTGCAAGGTGCAGACTTCATGCCCCAATAACAACAAAATGAATCATAATGAAACCCCATCGTATAATTAGTGTATGATAATAAAAAGGCAAAAAAAGTATATGTACAGTGCATGATCTTAGGTTCAACCCCCATCACCAAAATACAGAAAGTATAAAATATGGCTTAGTGATTTAAAAATTGCTTATTTTGTGGGAAATACATTTGAGGATTATAGCATCTGGAGCTTGATATTTAGACAGCAAGCACTCAATAAGCATTGATTGATTCTGTTCTATTTTTTGCAGCTTCTTGTATGAAATACGGTAATATTCCAAAAATTTTTAGTATGAGTCTTCAATGTTGGAGGGCAAGTTAAGAACCATCAAAAATGGATATCTGGACCAATTTTTGGATGTTATACAGGATTCTTGTACATTAATCCACAGTCCTTTGCTACATGGTTTGAAGACTAAACATAGTACACATGTACATCCATACACACATCATACATACATATACACATCAACCATACCACATTGGTAAACTGATTTCCTTGGTTTAAAGACAAATACTTATCACATGATCTAATATTTTTCAAGATACAATATCCTTTCCTCAACAGGAATTTCACTGCCCTTGGGGAACCCTTTGCTATTCTATTTACCAGTTAGGCTTGTATTATACTCAGAATGTAGTGTCTTGCTCATAAAACAAGGGACATTCAACTCAATTGTACCTAGTAATTTAGAGGGAAAAAATGACAGCTGTTGTAAGTGCTAACAAAATAATCTAAACTGACTAAATTATGCTCTAATTTTTAATCAGGCTAACAACATACATAACTGATTGTTTCTGCTTCCCTATAACATGCAAGGAGGCAAGGGACAATTAAAGAAAAATGAATCTGTACCAAGTTTCCATATGTCATACACTGTTTTAGCAATTTATGCAGATTAAAATTTACTTTAGATACCACCTTACCCCAGTCAGAATGGCCCACATCCTAAACTGAGCCAACAACAAATGCTGGCTAGGATGTGGAGAAAGAGGAACCCTACTGCATTGCTGGTGGGAATGTACACTAATACAACTGCTTTGGAAAGCAGTCTGGAGGTACCTCAGAAAGCTAAATATAGGCCTCTCCTATGATCCAGCCATACCACTCCTAGGCATCTACCCTGAGAAACAAGAACCAGGATACAAGGACACATGCACTGCCATGTTCATTACAGCACTGTTCACAATAGCCAAGATATGGAAATAACCCAGATGCCCCACTAGAGCAAATCATTTGCAACAAGGTAAGTCAAGAGCAGAGACACAAATGGAACTTGGTCTCCCTGATATGTGGATGTTAAATCCAAAATGTAAGGAGATATGACAAAGTAAACAGGATTCAAGAAACAAAGGACATCTACTTAATTGTCATATAATTTCTAAATGACTCCATGTTCTTGACTTCATATATGGTGTGTGTATATGTGTGTGTGTGTGTGTGTGTGTGTGTGTGCACGCATATCTGAGGGAAGCTAGAAGGGTACAGAATCAGAGGGAGCAGGGTAAAATATACAACAGAAGGGCCCATCATCTGCACCGGACATTGATGAAAATGAACTAAGCAACTCAAGGGCAGCAATGGGAGAGAGGTAATGAGAGGGAAAGAGGGAACAGCTAACACTAAGCAAAAGGAAAGAACTGTACATATCACCCAACATGGAAGAAATTGTTGTATTGCCAAAACTTATAGAATTCACAAACTTTATAGACCAAGACAATGACAATTTGCCTTGTAAAGATTAAAATTGTTTGTGACTTTAAGTATCAATATCATACAATACTGTGAAATTTGTGAAAATTATGCAATCACAGTCTCAATTAAAAATTTTTTAAAAACTTACTTTAGGACTCAAGTTTCATCTTGGACATACAAGGTAGTGGGAAGCTATAATTTCTAACTTTGTAACAAAGAAAGAAGCTAGGTATACTGAAAGGCAACTACTGTTCCTGGACCTGCGAGATAACTGAGGTTGCACAACAAACCAATACCCTGTTATCTGGAGAGACAGCAGCTTGCACAGGTCTGTGAGTATATACGCTAATAGGAAGATTAAACTATAAATTATAACAAATCACTGGAAGCCAGAATTTGAAGCTACTGGTTCTGACACATAAGTTTGCGCACTCTGAAAAGAGTTTCCTAAAGGAATGCTCTTACAGTGAAGACCAAGGAAAACTTCAGAGATAGCTCTCAGAGTAGTGCCAGCTGGCTCAGCAAAGCAGCACCCACTGTGAAACTTGCCTAGATTCTTTTCCTTTATGTCTAGTACAGAACAAAAGGCTTAATCCTCAGGGTGGAAGAACTTAAGAGACACTTAAGGAAGGACACATATCCAACATAGCTGGAGACAGTGAACTACGTGAAAAAGAAAAAGAAGCTCCACCACTGAAGGAAGAACAAAATTTTTTTGTCAGTGACAAACTCAAAACTCAGGTTCTAGTAGCTGCCTAAATCTCATGCTTAATCAAGACTGTAAGAACTCCTATCCTTAACTCTACTAGCCAACCACAACTACTTGGCAAACCAACTAACTGATTAGTAACTGTGGAATACAAAACAAACAAAAAAAACAGGCTGGGAAGGTGGCTCAGTGGTAGAACTCTTGCCTTGCATGCTTGAGGCCCTGGGTTCAATTCTTCAGCATCACATAAGCAAAAAGAAAAAAGCCGGAAGTGGCACTGTGGCTCAAGTGGTAGAGCGCTAGCCTTGAGCTGAAGAGCTGAGGGACAGCACCCAGGCCCAACTCAAAGCCAATCAAAAAAGTCAAAATGACTATAGGAATTGGAAATCTCTGGTGTTTACAGTGGAAACAGTCCAACTCCTAACTAGATTAACACAAATCTCCCACACAAAAGATCTAGCAGAATGAGCCAATGCTTTTCTCCAAATATACAAAATATTTGCCTTGGCATCTTCCGTTTAGCTTTCACTATTTTATGGGGTGTAACAAAAGGCAAGAAAATATTTTAAGTTACAAAGTGATCATATAAAACTTCAGTATAACACAGATTTGGAGACTATCAAAATGAAATTTAAGCCAGGTGCTGGTGGCTCATGTCTGTAATCTTAGCTACTCAAGCAGCTGAGATTTGAGAATCTTGGCTCAAAGCCAGCCTGTATGTGGCAGAGTACCAGCCTTGAGCACAAAAACTCAGGGACAGACAACATCCAGCTCCAGAGGTCAAGGTCCAGGACCAGTAAAAAAGAAAAAAGAAATTTAGAAAAAAAATTAGGGCTAGGCACAGTGACTTATGCCTGTTAATCCTAGCTATGCAAGAGCGTATAAGCAGCAACACTGAAGGCTTGTTGTTGAGAGGCTGGTGCTGGGCAAAACCATGAAATTCTCTCTGCAAAATAACTAAAGGAAAAAAACCTGAAGGGTGTGGCTGAAGCAGCAGAGTGCCTGCCTAGCAACCACTGGATTCAAAACCCCAGTACTGCCATAAAGAAAAATTAATAGAATTATAATTAAGCCAGGCACTTATGGCTCATACCTAATAATGCTAGTTACTTAGGAGGCTGAGAGCTGAAGATCACAGTTTGAAGCCAGCTCAGGTGGAAAAGTCTGTGAGTCTCTTATCTCCAATTAACCAGCAAAAGCTGGAGGAGGTATGTGACTTAAGTAGTAGAGTGCCAACTTTGAGAAGAAAAAGTCAAGTTGAGATGGATGAATGGAAAAACCACTTAATATGTAAGACAAGACATAATTTCAGCAAAGGAATGGAAGCTGTAAGGAAGAATTCAGGGTTGGAAGTGTGGCTCAAGTGGTAGCACTCTCAAGTGGTAGTTTGTAATCCTAGCTACTTGGAGGTGGAGATTTGGGAGGATCACTGTTTGAGACCAGCCCAGGTAAGAAGTCTGAGAATCTCCATCTCAACTAGCAAGCCAGACAAAGTAATGCACTCCTATAATCTTAGCTACACAGGAGGCAATAGGTACAGAAGAATCACAGGCCAAGAATTCTCCTGGGCAAAAGAAAATCTCATGCTTACTCAAGACTATAAGAACTTCTACCCTGAACTCCACTAATCAACCACAACTACTTGGCAAATGAACTAACAGATTCATAACTGTGGAATACAAAAAACAACAAAAACTCAAAGGGAAAAACCCAAAGCCAACCAAAAAAGTCAAACTGATTAGAGGAATCTGAAAAAATAAAGTAAAAAGGGCTGGAGGCATGGTTCAAGTGGTAGAGGTCCTGCCTAGCAAAAACTGGATTCAAACCCCAGTACCACCAAAGGAAAAAAAATGAAGGACAGAGTAAAAAGGAAATACTAGAAATAAAAATGTTTTTAGAAAAGGACTAGGGTGTTCTCAAATGATAAATGCAAGACCCAGTTCAATCCCCCTTTCACTACTACCCACACAAACCCCTCAAAACAAACAAAAACACACCCTACCAGTATAAAAACCTCAAACTAACAGTAAGTTCAATAATGGACCTTGAGAGTTTGTTTGGAGGTTCTAGCAGGGGAGCGCAGCTACTCGTATACCCTTGACCGAAGACCGGTCCTCCTCTATCGGGGATGGTCGTCCTCTTCGACTGAGCGCGCAGCTTCGGGAGGGACACACATGGAGCAGTGAGGGAGGAAGGGGACACCCGCCTAGCCAGCCAGATCAGCCGAATCAACCCTGGCGATCAATGGGGTGACAGATGTCGCAGCCAGATCGCCCTCACATCCAGTAAGTTCAATAATGAAGCTGATAGTGGCAAAAGAGAATCAGTGAGCTTGAAGATCACATTTACTAATCAGGTAAATACAAATTAAAACAAAAGGACAAAAAAGAGTAGAGAAAAATAGTATTCAAGAACTATGAGGTAACAGTATAATAAATTTAACTTTGGAATCCAGGAGAAATTCACAGAATGAGGCAGAATAATTGAGAAAAAACAGTTCTCAGAAACAGATATATCCACCCAAAGAACTTATATGCTAATATTTACCACAGTTTTAGTAATCATAATCTTCAAAAATGAATATCCGGTTATATCTTCCAAAACAAGAATGAACAAAGTAGTATGTGGAATAGAGTATTTTTCAGTGACTAAAAAGGAAATTAAAAAGGCTCTTAACTCATATAATATGGATATAGTAAGTAAAACAATCCAGACAAAAAAGGCTTTTTTTTCTATGATTCCATTCATATGGCACTGTGGCAGGACTAGTTAAAAGATCTGTGTGTGTATATAGGATAGACAAATCCCTGAGCCCAATTACCAGTACCATAAAAATCAAAAGTATACACTATGAAGGCATTCCCAGGGAAAAAACTGACGGGATATATTTTTTGAACCAGAAGAGATCTGACTAGGTCAATCATTATTATCATATATCATTTTTTTTCAAATACACATTTCATTTTAAGACAGAGAAAATTGCATAGCTTAAAATATAAAAGATATTCATAAGTGTTTATGCAATGAAATATCTTCCTATCCACTATCCCTTGACAATGCATGCCCAAGCCCAAGCCCATCAGTGTCTTGAACAGCCTTCCAGAAATCTTGTCAGCAAAAATGCCGGGTGCTGGTGGCTCATGCCTGTAATCCTAGATCTAAGGGTCACAGCTTGAAACTAGCTAGGCAGAAAAGCTACAATTAACTACCAGAAAAGGCCAGAAGTGGATCACTTTACCACTTGAGCCACAGCTTCACTTCCACCTTTCTTGCTGGCTAACTGGAGATGAGTCTTATGTTCTGTTCAAGTCTGGCTTCAAACTAGGATCCTCAGACTTCAGACTCTTGAATAGCTAGGATAACAGGCACGAGCCACTGGCACTTAGCTAGGGAATTTTTATGCCCAGGCCAACCTGGAACCCTATCCTCCTATTTACACTTCCCATATAACTAGGATAACAAGCGTACCACCATGCCCAAGGGTCTTGCTAAATTTATGCCCAACCTGGCCTTGGCCTGTGATTCTCCTAATCTCTGCCTCCTGAGCAGCTAGGAGTACAGGTATAAGTCACCAGTTCCTGACAAAATATATTATGATGGCTCTTTTCAAGTTGCTGACTTCTAAAATGTAAGGGATATTTAATTTTTTATCCTTGGAGGAAAGAGAAGATTCTATCACTACATAATTTTCTAGAGAAATGGACACCTTTGAGATGCACAAAATGACCTTTGTACACAGTTTCCCACATGTACCTCACAGGATCTAGTTGCATTTTTATGTAATAATTTCAGTCCTTAAGATGTTGTAAAGTCTACGTTAGTTATGCGAAGAATGTTATCTGACATCTTCCAGAGCAAAGATCAAAAGCCAATGTCTCAAATTGGTTGTTCCTGGCCACTAAATACTTCACAGTGCTATGCTGAATTCTCCACTGAAACCACAGGAAGATTTTCATCCAATAAAACATACCTACAGAGAATCTTTTGTCCTTATTACAATGCCCAAATAAGACTTTCTTCTCTTAGGTAAAAATTATGAAATATTTAAAGGTTTCAAGTATAGGTTACAAATTTTTTTTTTCACTTCTCAGGTGGTGGAAGATTGCCAAGTGCCTGCCCTTTCTGATTAACTATAAAACTTAGTATACAATCTACTACACTAGATTTTTTTGTGATAAAGCTTGAACAGGGATTGAGGAAAACCAAGGCTTCCTGTAAATAATATTTATACAAGATCAATGAGCAGATAAACCACTAACAAGAATACTTACATGCAGGAGAGGTTCCAGGAAGATGGCGGAGGAGAAGCTGGAGTCTAAGTAAGCTCTCGCATAGAAAGCAGTTTTAGAGTTCCAGTAAACAGTCCTAAGCCAGAGAATTACACCAAGTGTGCCATCACAGGACAGAGAGTTAGGCCAGAGAGGGAAACCCAGGCAAGGAGACACTTCTGAGCTCTTGCCAGCAGCAGCTATGGCAGCGGCTGGCGAGTGCAGGAGCCATACCTGAGCTACAGAGAGTCCGGGACGAAGGAGCCAGACGCAGCAGGTGAGCGGATTCTACTCAACACCAGCAAGAACCGACAAGGAGCAGACATCTTCATCCTGCAGTTCACAGACCAGAGACGACCCAGGAACCAAGACTCCGCGTGAGTAGAAGCCTGACGTCCTCACTCCTTCTCAGGGAGCAGAGGAGGGAAGGCCACCCCTCCCCCCACCCAGCACTGGAGATCTCCATCTTGGATACTGACAAAGCTCGGAGGAGCTGCTAGCTCCAACTCAGGCCTTGGAATAAAACGAGTCATTTAGCAGGTCACAAGAACTTAACAGCAGCGTGACCTGCCAGACTCAGCTCCACCCAGGGAAAAGTCACCCAGCTTGGGCGCCAGCCCTAGGAGGGGTTTCTTCACTGGG
>NW_012267350.1:160337-167297 GCF_000151885.1 Dipodomys ordii
TTGTTTCTTCCTTTCTTCCTTCCCTTCTTCCCTTCTCTCTCTCTCTCTCTCTCTCTCTCTCTCTCTCTCTCTCTCTCTCTCTCTCTTTCTCTTTGCTAATACTGGAGCTTGAACTCAGAAACAGGACACTGACTGTTCCTTTACTGTTTTGTTCAGGCAAGTGCTCTACCACTTGAGCCACAGTTCCACTTCTGGCGTTTTGCTTGTTAGTTGGAAATAGCTGGTTTCAAACTAGGAGTTTCAGATTTTGACCTCCTGTGTAGCTAGCTAGGATTGTAGGTGTGAGCCACTGACTCTCAAATATGTTTCGCATTTTAATCTACTACAAACAAAATGATATAGGCACAGGTGATTCATGCCTGTAATCTTAACTATTCAGGAGGCTGAGACATTGAGGATGGAGATTGGAAGCTAGCTGGGGCAGAAAAGTCTGCAAGAATCCCATCTCCAATTAACTGCCAAAAAAAAATAAGACGAGATGTGGTTCCATTAACAAATGAGCTTAGTGAGCGCTTAAGGTCCTACACACACACACACACACACACGCACGCGCAAAATAAAACTGCAAGCTAGATGCCAGTGGCTCACATGTATAATCCTAGCTACCTGGAAAGCTGAGATGAGGAAAATTATGCTTCAAGGCCAGTCAGTGTAGAAAAGTTTTTGAGAACTGAACTGAGAGCTGCCACCTGGTGGCCAATTCCTGTTATCTTAAATGTGAGGGGAAACCTAAAATAGGCACAGCACAACACAAGTGCACCCCTGGACAGGAATTAAGATTCCTATCTTTAAAAACCAACAAAACAAAACGAAAACAAAAGAATTAGCAAGCGAGGTGCCAGTGGCTCATACCTGTAATCCAAAATACACTGGAGACTGAGATCTGAGGGCCCCAGTTTGAAGACATGTGACTCTTGTTTCCAATTGACCTCTAAAAATCTGGAAATGGAGCTATGGCTCAAGTGGGTAGAGCCTTAGCCTTGGGCAAAAAAGCTCAGGGAGAGGCACAGGCTGGAGTTCAAGCTCCAGGAACAGCACCAAAACCAAACCAAAACAAACAAAAAATTACGAAGAAAGAAAAAGGAAAGAAACTGACAAACTTTTTCAGACAATTCCCTTATGTATTCCCACTAGCAATTACTGAGAGATCAGCTTCATCACATGTTTGATATTCTCCCTATATAGTCATTCTGATGGATGTGTGGTGATATCTTATTAAAATGGCTTTTCCTTCATGGTCAGTGATGTTAAATGTCTTTGCAAGTCCACTGTGAGATGTGAAAATATTTTCTTATTCTGTAGCTTAACCAGAGATGTTTTCAGAACAAAAATTTTCATTTTGCAGATACTTCATTGTTCAAGTTTTGTTTTTATATGATTTGTTTTGGTGACATAAAAAATATACACTTAGTACTAGGTGCTGAGGATTTTTTCAACTGCTATCTTACGGAAATGTGGCAGTTTTCTAGCTTAATAAGTTATAGTGTTTTAATTTACAGTTTTATAACTCACTTTGGCTTTTATAATAAAATAAATGTTTTTATTTTTTCAATTTTATTAGTAGAAACAAATTGTAAAATTGTGCCTTCTACATTCATACATGTAATGGATTTACTTTGATCAAATTAACTCCATATTATTCTTAACATTTCCTTTTGTTTTCTTTTATTTACTTAAGTTTTTGGTATTATGGGTATGGAGTTAAGGGCATCAAATTCCCCTTGACCAAAATTTCCAACCTTGCTTTTTGGGGGATTTTGTTTTTAGAGATGGAGCATAGATTTCAGCCCAGGCTTTGTTGGAGCCTCGATTTTCCAGATTTCTGCTTCCTGAGCAGTAAAGATTATAGGTGTGAACCATGAACACCTGGCTTGTACTTTTCTTTCTTCTTTAAATTATTGTTTATTGTTACTATAAAGTTGATGTAAAAAGTGGTTATCGTTTCATAAGTCAAACAATGAGTACATTTCTTTTTGGACAATGTTACCCCTTCTTTTGCTTTCTCCCAGTTTTTGCCTCCCATCCTGCCCACAAGTTGTATCGCTCATTATCAATCTAGTCAATATTGAGTACCAGTACTGTATTTGTTTACCCTTTGTCTCTATTTCTGTGACCCTCTCACCTTCAATAAAGACAGAAAAATGAACAAACGAGACAAAAGAACAGAAAAAATCCTCCTGTTTCCATTTCCTCGAGTTCATTTTGATAAATATTATTGTATATGATGAGGCACAAAGGCATTGAGCCTTTATGTTTCTTCTCTAAGAGTATCCTTCTTAGGTCTCACTGATATTATTCCCTCTTAACTCTCATTTCTTCTCCCCTTTAAACAGATTTTAGTAAGATTCATCTTGATATTTTATAATAAAATAAAATAAAATTTACTTAAATCCGTGATTTATTTTGAATTAGTTTTTGTAATAAGCTGCAACATAGGGTAGAGGTTCATATTTTTCCCTATAGGCATTTGACCTGACTAATCTTATTTGAATATTGAAGGGGAATTTCATGAAACATGTAGGTAGGTCAATTTGGGAAGAATTTATAACTTTATATTTTCTTTCTTTCCTTTTTAGAGATACAGAGCATTTAATTTTTTTATATCTCTGGATGGATGTGAAACTTAGATTTGGAGAATGTTCCCAGTAAATCTGACTAGGATTTAATGACTGGCCAGTGGTTCTCAAGCCATTTGTACAAACAGTGTTGTCTATAAGGTGATTTCCTACTAGGAGTTTGACATTTCATATGGTGCTAGGCAGGGCTGTCCACATGAGTAGTCCCCAATAATATCTCAGGAACTGAATTTCTAGCAAGCTTCTCTGATAGACAACATTTCACTTGTGTTGTTGGGACTTGTTACTGGAGGAATCACACATCCTAGGTGATTCAACTGGGAGAGGCCTCTTGGAACTCTGTTATTAATATTAGCTATTCCTGCTTTTGAAAATTCAGGGTTGCATACTATACTGTTCTCTGCTTTTCAATACTTTTAACTCTCTGTGCTATTATTCTTCAAGAGAGTTTGTTGTAGAGAGCAAATACTACTATTTTGTTTTTGTTTTTTTGTCGATTGTGGGGCTTGAACTCTGGGCTTGGATGCTGTCCTTCAGCTCTTCAGCTCAAGGCTAGTGCCCTACCACTTGAGCCACAGCACCACTTCCGGGTTTCTGGTGGTTTATTAAAGATAAGAGTTTCATGGACTTTCCTGCCTGGTATGGCTTTGAACCGTGATCCTCAGATCTCAGCCTCCTGAGTAGCTAGGATTACAGGCATGAGCCACCAGTGCTCTGCCAAGTACTACTTTTTTAAAGACTTTTATGGACTGAGAGCATGGCTCAAGTGGAAAAGCATATGTCCTATAAGTGCATGAAAGAAAAAATATTTTATGGATACCTTTTCATGCATGTATTTTTACCATACATAATTTTGGGGCTTATGCATAGCTTTTTTATTTTTCTTTTTTTGGCAGTTCTGGGGTTTGAATCCAGACCTTCATGCTTACTTGGCTGGTGCTTTAGCACTTGAACCACACTACCAGCCCTATTTTTGGCTAGCTATTTTGGGAATGGTGTCTACAACACTTTTCTTCCTGGGCTTACCTCAAAATGAGAGCAGCCAGGTCTCAACCTCTTGAGAAGATAAGATTATAGGCATGAGCCACTGGCACTAGGCAAGTATAATAGTTTATTATTTTCTTGTGTGTTCTGTCAGTTTCTGTTTTTCACTCCTGTTTTCCTTCCTGTTTTCCTTTTTTTTTTTTGCCTTATTGCAGGGCACTATAATATTTGGATCTATTTAGTGTTTTGAGTACACTTTGTATACTTTTCTTCATAGTCATTCTAGTTATGAAAATATATGTATATGATGCATTTTATAATCTGTTGTTATTATTTCTGACTTATACTAAAGTAGATAAAAATTACTTTATTTTCATATAGGTTGTCCTTTTATCTTCTTACGCGGGGGATATGTTTTGTTTTGTTGATACTGAGATTTGAATTCAGAGCATGGCGTTTGGTAGACAGTTATTCTACCCTTTCATCCACATGTCCAGCTCTTAGAATATAAATTTCTTTTTAACTATTTCTTTCATATAGGAGGGAACCCAATGTCAGATGGTATCCCAACTTTTCCTTCAACAGTTCAACAGAATTTAAAATAACACAAGGTTAGATGTGTTAATAATATTCACCCTGATTTTTACATATTTCTTGGTTTCCTTTCTAAAGTTTCCTGCCACATTATGGTATTGTTTCCTTTTTGTATGTTCATTATTGATACATCTGCTAGTGACACTTTTCAAATTTTATCATCTGAGAATGTCTTTATTTTTCAACAACTCCTGAGGGATAATTTTCCTGAACCTGGAATTCAGAGTTGATGGTTTTTACTTTCACCACTTGAAAAATGTACTACTTCCTTCCAGACTTTTCTGGATTGAGAAGAGAAATGTCCTATGCTAACATTTAAATCAGTGTTCCTCTGTAGGTAATATATTTCTCTCTAAATTTTTTTAAAAAATCTTTATTTTCATAAGTTGCTTGTGGTGTGTCTTGTTAAGGATATTTTGGGGGTTTAACCTCGCTTATTTTGTGGTTGTAGTTCCAATGACAGTTTGGCTTTTAACACCCTGGCCATGCTTATCTGGTCAGCTTTGTTTGTCTATTACTAGAAGCCAGGTTGTTATTGAGGAACATGTCACTGGAATGGATTTTTTTAAGGTCTACAGACATGGTGACTTAGCAAGTTTCACAATTGATTCAGACTGGTGATTTTTTCTTTTCCTAGGACTTACCATAGAAATTTAACAAAAATCCCCTTGAAGATGACTTGACCTTGAGGCTCCAAAGCCAAAGTTGCTGCAGGATCATGATCTGGAGCATTTGAATTGGTTAATAATAGATCTCAAATATGCAATTAAAAGATTGCCTCCAAGGAAACTACGCTGCCAAAAGGAAGGAAGAAACAGAATGGAAATTCTGAAGACTGAAAAAGCAGAGCTTGAAGAATTTGAAGTGGAGAAAATAGTGGACTGGCATATATTAGCTGGCCAGGCAGAATATCTCCTGAAATGGAAGGGCTGTTCAGATGCTGATAATACCTGGGAACTGGCAGAATATTTAACTTGTCCAGAGTTAATTGAGGTTTTTCTAAATTCTCAAAAAGCTGGCTTATCTGACAGTGAATCTGATGATAACACATCAGAGAATATAAGAGATGCTGGTGACAACCCAAGTGGTTTTGGTAGGGGTCTTGAGCCTGAACGAATAATTAGTGCCACAAAAAATAATGGAGGATTGATGTTCCTCATGATGTGGAAGAATTTAGACAAACCTGAGTTGGTGCCAGCAAAAGAGACAAATGTTGAATGCCCTCAAATGGTAAATGCTTTTTATGAAGGGAAACTGTAGTTAAGAAACAATAACTACATTCTCATGAAATAAATTTCATATGTTGATTTTGAAAGTAGTATTTGTGTGTTCTGGAGTTTTTTGCATAAAATATAATAAAGGCTTTCTGGAGTTGCTTTCTTTATCAGAAAAGAGTATTTGTTTTTAGGCTATATTTACTCCGTATTCAAGAACAGATATTTTAAATGTTAGTCATGTTTTTTTAGTCATTACTTAATCAGAACATCTGTCTTTAACTGCTATGTTGAAAGACCATCCGAATCGTTCTTGTTTAGTTGTATGTGTGTATACATAAAACACGTTTGCAATTTTTTTTTGGAGATTTTGTTTTAGAGGTACTAAACACGACAACCTATTTCGGGCAAATGCTTTGTCACTCATGCCTGGCCCCTGTTTTGTTGTTGTTGTTGTTGTTGTTTCTTTGATTTTTTGAGACTGCTCCCTGGGAAGCTCATTCTGGCCTTGATCTTGCCAGGTATCAGGCTGGCCTCAAATTTTAGGTCCTCCTGCCTCTTCCATAGAAATGTAAATGCAATAGGTTGTTAGCACATTTTTCCGAAATAAATGTATTTTACTACCAATAACTTCACCACCCAGATGAACAAATTAAGACAAATCTTCATTTCCTTTAATTGGCTAAGCAAAACAAAGTAGACTTTGAAAAGTTTCTGTAGTGAGCCAATTTTAGGGTACCTAAGACAGCCCATGGAACAGGAATCAGCTGCTTACAGATTTTTAACTATATGGGCCTGCTGTCCTAAATGAGTGAATAAAATTTTATACTTATTGTCTTGCATACTTCTTATGATCCCCAATTCATTTCTTATATGTAGTCTGAATGGTTTTGGTTTACCAGTTACACAAAAGCCAGAAAAATAACTGTGTACTAATCAGAATGCTATCTCACAATACATTTTTGATTAATTTTAAATTATGGTGATGAGTGGTCAATAAAGAGTTTTTATTCGTAACAAAAATTAGAGTCAGGCGCATTGGCTCATGCCTGTCATTCTAGCCATTCAGGAAGCTGAGATCAGAGGATCAATTAAGGAAATCCCTCAGACACTTATCTCCAATTAACTACCCCCCAAAAAAGAGCTAGAAGTATAGCTGTGGCTCAAGTGATAGAGATCTACCTTGTTCAGAAAAGTTTTGGGACAGTGTGGAGGCCTTGATATCAAGTCCCAAGATTGGCACTCACAGAAGAATAATTAAAGAATATATTTCCCCATGCTCTGCTCTGATACCATTTTCTCACTCTGGTTGGAAGGATAAGGAACACAAGCAGCCCCTGGTAGACTATATGTGTGACTCCTAGCATGATAACAGTGAGAGGCAGAAGGAAAATCTGGTCTGTGTGCATCCCCTACAGAATGCTCCACTGGTATTGTTCCAGCTCAGGATAAATCTGAATATTTCCTCTTCCCTCATTAAAAAAAAACTCTTTCAGAAGTAAAACTCTCCCTCTTTGCAGATGACATGATCTTGTATTTAAAGAATCCCATAGACTCCACTCCCAAATTACTCAAGCTGATTCAAAACTTTG
>NW_012267350.1:167347-168344 GCF_000151885.1 Dipodomys ordii
ATAATATTTTAAGCATTTTTATTTTTAAGTTTTTCACATCTCCTTTATATCCCTCCCCTTCTCTCAATAAATTCACGTTCTTATCTAAATAGATTGTTGTCGATTCTACATAATTTCATTAATTTTGACCTATCTATTTTTTCTGGTCTCTTTTCTTTTCCCGTTCCCTTTCTTCCTTTTTTCTCTCTCTACTTTCATCCTACCCAACCTATTTCCTGCTTTGAGATTAGGACTTAATTAACTCTCCCTGAGCCTCCCCACATCAATCTATTCCTATTTTTTTACCCACATCTCTCCCTAACCCTAATAATTTCTAGTCTTCCAAATTCTTTGCGGCTCACAGCCCATTAACGTATAGTTGTTTGATGTTGAATAGATGTATCTGTTGAACTAGATTGTATCTGTAGACTATTGACTGTACAAATTCAGACTTGGGTTGATGCTTGCCATAAGATAGTGTTCTAGCACAAAACTGGTGCTATTTTCATCTCAAATGGGCAGAGTAAGCGGGAAAAACACAAGAAAAATGGCAAATCCAGGTATCTCAATTCCCAATCTTGATAATCAGGGGACAGAACAGATAATGAATAATCCAGAGGAGAATTCCCAAATAGCTATACAAACACTGCTGGCAAACATGATAAATCAAAAGACTGAAAGAATACAAAGGACTCTGTATGAGCGTGATAGGGAGAGAGAGGAGGCAATCCAAAAATTTATACAGGAATATCATAAGTGTGAGGAAGCTACTCAAAAATTGATATAGGATTTCTGTGAGCAGCTTGAGAATACACAAAGAGAAAGGCAGGAATGGCATGAACAGGCTGAGAACACTCAAAGAGAACTACAGGAATCCCATGAACGGGAGGAAGCTAATCAAAGAGTAATAGAGGAATTGAGAGAGCAGGAAGAGAATACACAAAGATCACTAAAGGCATTCATGGAATCCATTAACAAAGAGCTGAAGGAAGTCAGGGAGACCACAAAGGGAATGCTG
>NW_012267350.1:173460-180003 GCF_000151885.1 Dipodomys ordii
TGCTTTCACTATATTTGATGTCAGTATAACTTGTGGAGGAGATGGGGAAAAACAAGTCATTTAAGGATACAGGTGGACCTGTTGCAACAATGAGAAGTACAAGTTGTCATGTCCAAAACAAGCTTTATAACGTTGGTGCGGGGTGGGGGAGAGGAGAAGGATTGGGATTGGGGGGGAGGGGGGAGTCTGGGAAGGGATGTGAAGGGTAAACAAAGGAGGAGGCTGCAATGTTTGGTAAGAAATGTACAAATTATCCTGCCCATGTAATTGTAACCCCTCTGTACAGTATGTTCACAAATAAAATAAAATTAAATTTAAAAAAAAGAATACTTACATGTATATTCAGCTTGTCTTCGGCTTCCTCTTAAAGAAACCATCACTCTATTTCACATATGGTAGAAGAGGAGGTGATCCTAATAGTTTATTCATATTATTATCTAGAATATACTATAATCAGAAATGGGTTTTAACATATTTGCCAGAAGTGTTAACAGAATTCTTTGAGACAAAGAGCAAATACTTATTAAACATATGCAAATGAAAAGAATTCAAGAAATACATTTTTTCATCACAAGGCAAATTGTCATTATTATTGTCTAAAAAGTTTGTGAATTCTATGAGCTTTGACAATGCAATTATTTCTTCCACATCAGGTGATAATTACATTTCTTACCTTTTGGTCGTGGGGCTTGAACTCTAGGCCTGGGTGCTGTCCTTCAGCTCTTCAGCTCAAGGCTAGCACTCTACCACTTAAGCCACAGTGCCACTTCCAGTTTTCTCAGTAGTTTATTGGAGGTAAGAGTCCCACAGACACACTGCCCCAGCTAGCTTTGGATCTTGATCCTCAAATCTCAGCCTCCTGAGTAGCTAGGATTACAGACATAAGCCACCAGCACCCAGCTAGTATAAGCATTTTTAACACAAAAAGAATTGCACAGGCTGGAGCTAGGGCTTAGTGGTTTAGTGCTTGCCTAGCTAGCATGAAGCCCTGGGTTAGATTCCTCAGTACCACATAAAAGGAATAGCTGGAAGTGGTGCTGTGGTTCAAGTGGTAGAGTGCTAGCCTTGAGCAAAAGGAGCCCAGGGACAATGCCCAGGCCCAGAGTTCAAGCACCAGGACCAGAATAAAAAGAAAAAAGAAAAGAGAATATCTAATTCAATAATATGGTAAAATATCTCTGTATACTAACTATAAGGAAGTAACCCTTAAATTTCCAGAAATTCAGGAATTATAAAGCATTTTTTTTAATTGTTGAAGATACAATCCATAGCTTTGCACATGCTAGCCAGCAAGTTACCACTGAGCTATGTCCCCAACCTGAGTACAAATGTTCATTACTAATTACTATGAATCATTATAGTAAAGACCTCCAATTTTTCAGTCCTTTGTAGACATCGCCTTCAATGTTCCTCTACAACAATGACTCTGGGTTGGCCATGGAAGCATGTGTGTGATTTAGCTGATGAAACAAGACAAAGTGTGATACAAGCAGACACTTGAAAAGTGCTTGTGTTTGCTTTTTGAGACCACCATACTAACAAGTCCAGACCTGCCAGCTACAGGAAAGAACAAATGGAGAGGAATTGATCTTAGTTTAGGACCTCCTACCTAGGCTTACCAGGTTGCCAATCACTAAATGTCTAAGCAAACCTAACCTATATGATTCAGTCACCAACTAACCACTCTCTTCCCTTTGCAAAAGCTTATATCAGCTACTACTTAAAAGTAAATACATTAGTGGCCTAGTAAATATGGCCAGTGGATAAGAACACTGGCTTTCCTCCCATAAAATTGACTATGCACACAAGTTTAAAACAAAAACCTCCAATACCTGGATGAAAATAAATACATAAGCATTGAAAAAAAATGTGTAAATCCTCCCAAATCCTCATATATGTACTGTCTGCCATCACAGATAACATACACATACAAAAACAAAAATAAAAAGCATAACAACTTTTCAGTTAGTCACTGAACTACATTTATTATGCTATGCTTTAATCAGATTTACACTTGGAAGTTTCACATATTTTTTTTTTGGTACTGGTCCTGGGGCTTGAACTCAGGGCTTAAATGCTATGCTTGAGCTTTTTTTTTTTTTGCTCAAGGCTAGCACTTTACCACTTAAGCCACAGCTTCACTTCCCATTTTTTTCATGATTAAGAGATAAAGAATCTCTGGGATGGCAATGTGGCATAGTGGTAGAGTGCTTGCCTAGCATGCATGAAACCCTGGGTCTGATTCCTCAGTACTACATGAACAGACAAAAAAAGCTGGAAGTGGTGCTGTGCCTCAACTGGTGGAATGCTAGCATTGAGCAAAAGCAGCTCAGGGACAGTGTCCAGCCCCAGGATTGGAAAAAAAATAAGAGATAGAGTCTCATGCTTCCTGTCAGGGCTGGCTTTGAACTAGAATCTTCAGATCTCAGCCTCCTGAATATAGCTAGGATTACAGGCATGAGTCATCTGCTCACAGCTCTGTCAGCTTCATTTCTAACACTGAACATCAACCCAGATTTCCAGGGTTGGTGGACATCCGGATTTTTGTTTCCATAAAATTCCATTTTTTTAATCCATTTCAGAAGACTGGGTAAACCTAAAAGATCTATCAGATAGTAAGTCTGATTAAACCTTGTTTCTAGAAGCATCCTGAATCCAGCTTCTTACAGCATCATAGCAACTCCTTAAGAAATGTTCATGGTAGACAGTAAAAACTGCTAAGACCTACACATCGGGGCCAGATACACTGCCTCTATTACATCACAAAGTGTGACACTGAGGACCTTCTTAAACCATTTTTGTTTACACTACACTACACACATTTCTGGATTTTATACATACACGTGCACATATGCAGTTTAAGAAAAAGTTAAAAACACTTTCCAACAACTTCCCAATGTCCTTGGAATAAAACACAAGATCCTTAATGAGATCCCTTAAGGCCCTGTCAATCTTTTCCTGCCTACCTCACCTAGCTACATCTCTGTGGATTCTTTCCAAATCTCTCTACCTCTGTGCCCTCACACCTGTTGTTGCCTCTTCCTGGCAATCCCTTCTCAATACTTTTTACCTTGTTTATTCCTACTCATTCTTGAGGCTCCAAGGGTACTCCAATGGTACCCCTTCTTCTCCCATGTAAAGGAATTCTACCTCTTCTTTGCTGTAAGACCTTGAACAAGTTAGCTGTTTTACCATTCTAAATCTTATACTTCAGTAGAGAGATCCTCAATTAAGAGAAATATCCAGTGCCTAGTAAAGAAAAAGTGGTTAACAAATCATTGCTGCTGTTTTTATTATACCATATGGTAATTTCTATAATGTTTCTTTTTTTGCCAGTCCAGGGGCTTGAATTCACATCTAGGCACTGTCCTTGGGCTTCTTTGGCTCAAGGCTAGCACTCTACCACTTGAGCCACAGCACCACTTCCAGACTTTTCTGTTTACATGGTACTGAGGAATTGAACCCAGGGCTTCATGCATGCTAGACAAGCACTCTACCACTAAGCCACATTCTGCTCTATATCATGTTTCTTAACTAGTAATTAGTTATTTGTTGAAAAAAAAAACAAAAATAAGCCCAAATCCCACTTTAATCCTAATATTTTTCATGCTATTCCCTGCATACTACATTTCTGTAGAAGATAAAATGAGCATTCACAAAACAACTATTATCTCAACTACATTTTCTGGATGGCCAGAGATGTGGTTTGGTAGATGAAGAAACTGAAGCACAAAGTAACTGGCTAGATCAACGGGAAAGAGCCAGAATTAAAATTCAAATTGGTCTGGTAGTAACCCTGTGGTACCTATGACACCAAAGGCTTCCCTACATCATGAACTTCATCATCTAAGAGCAGCAAGATTCAAAAAAGATGGAGATCCATATAAATAACTCACAAACCTCTATTCTGCAGATCCTTACCCAAATCAGTGTCACCATCCATTGCTCTCAAGATAGTCCCTTCAGCAGAACATTCTTCCCCCATGTGTGATAATATTCCTTACCCTCTTTCCACTGAATATGGAGTTTTTTTTAAGAGTATGACTATCTTTCAATTCTTTCTTTCAGTAAACAGAAGTAACACATATTTGGTAGATTAAATAAAAATGTTAAAGAATATTATTATGGTCACCAAGTTGGGGAGTAAATTTTCTCTCGTAACAATAAAGTTTGACATAGGAACAAACTTAAAAAGAATGGTGAGAAAAGGGGGGTTTATCTTAAATACATTTACAATGGATAAGTTCTTTATCTAGCACCAGAGACTCTACATGATTTATAAATGTGTGCTTCATAGATAAAAATACTTAAGATTTTATCTCTGTGGTCAGGCCCCAGCATCAATGTTCTGCCACACTAGTGGCTACCTACACTTGAGACACTTAAAGATAAGATGGCCTTGACAAGTACCAATCTCTCATTAATTATGCTGAAATGATTTGGAGAAAGAAAGAACAAATGATAAAATAAATGAAAACAAACTACTGATAATTGGTGACCTTAGATAAAAGGAATACAGTGAGCTTTTTGTACCAATCTTGCAACATATTTGAACTTGTAATATTTTATCAAAACCAATTTTTTAAAAGAATACTATTAGAAAGCTTCCCAGAATATCTGAACAAAAAGGTCTAGTGTACTGGCCATGCTGGAACTATATTCACTGTTAGCTATTCCTAAAATACATTCCAGGCTCAGGTTTTCTTGCCTATCAGCCAATATCAAAGGAAAAGAGCTTGGGTAGCAGGGCATAGTCATGTCTTTTGAGTCAGGAGAAATGAAATTACTTGTTTAAAAGAATTTTCGTGAACTTATAGGTGTCTCCTATTGGCCAAAGCTCCAATACAATTCCCCCACTTCAGGAAAAAACATAACCTTCAGGGTCCTGTCTTCATGCTCAGAGAGGTAGCGCTCTAAATTCTGGTCTTCCTTTTCCCAAGCTTACCTAAGTGATTAGGCAAGTTTTTCCCAGTACCCAGCATAGAGAGAGTTCTGGTGGTATTTTGCCATTACTATTTATGGAAAGACTTATAGGAAGGAGGCAATAACATGGGGGATTCACAAAGATACCAGAAAACTCAGTAGTGCCCAAAGGCTACTTTCCAAGTAGCTCCTAGCTGATCACAAACACTTTAAAGAGAGTAGGAAGTCTCTTTACTCTGCCCTACCTGTGTACCAGTACTCATACCACACTTCCAAGGCCTAGCCACATGACTCAGAAGAGAAGAAAGACAATGTGTGGATTCTAGAGTCATAATAGCACAAGTGTGATTATATCAGAGCTGACCAGAAAATTTCAGAAACTGTTTAAAGGTATCAGCAATGGACTAAGAGCTCTTTTGTAGGTAACAACATTGCCAATTGACAAAAAGATGGCAATAATAAGAACATTTATTGCGAATTTAATGCATACTGGGCACTGAGTAGCAGTTTTTAGAGATCTTAGGTAATCCTTGAAGAGATGGTACTATCCTTTCATAAATCAAGTACTTACACCTAGACCTCATTTGTGTGTGTGTCCTGGTACTGGGGCTTGAATGCACAACCTGAGCACTGTCACTTAGCTTTTTTGCTTAAGGGTCCTACTCTACTACTTGAGCCACAGCTCCAGTACCAGCTTTATGGTGATTAACTGGAGATAAGAATCTCAGGGAGTATCCTACCAGGGCTAGTTTCCAACTGTGATCCTCAGATCTCAACCTCCTGAGTAGATTTGCTCTCATTCTCACTCTTCTCCCTCCCCCTCCCACCTCTGGCTGACAAGTGGCTACAGGGTAGGTATTTAAGAGAACTACTCTGGGAAAGTGGATTCTGGTTTGTCAGCAATGAGGTTGTGCAACCAGTTTTTACCGAAATGTTTTTCCATTACTTTCTGAGTTTAGAGTTAGTTAAGTTTATTATACTGAATAAAGAGAACATGGTGGCCATTCACTCCAGACCATTGGAATCACCATTAACATGGTTTTGATTTCTTATACAACCAGACTGTGGAGGAATATGGGCGGGAATCCCATCCTCAGCTTCACAGATAAAAGCATCTCACTGGATGAGGGAAAAAAAAATCCCAGTACACATCTAAGGCCACCGATTTCTTTCAACTTAGAAAGCAAAAGAGTGACCTTATATTATTTTTTTGCCAAACCTCAATAAGCTATAAGTGTGCATAGCAAAGCTACATAAACCACATAAATTTAAACATGCTTCCACAGATAAACATTATGATCACTCACTTGAGATCCCACAGGTTTTCAGGTGCAAACTTCACAGAAGCTGTTGTTGGCTATGCTCTGAAAAATGGGAGGGAATAAAAAAGATTTAAAAGTTTCAAATATGTATCTATTTCTGCTTTCCCACCTCCGCAGAGCGCGAAAAATAAAAACAAACTTGGGAGCCGCCAAAAAGTTCTCTTCTCCGAAGTTGACGGCGGTGGGGGGCAGGGAGGGGCTGTGGGAAAATTTCTCTGCAACTTGCAAAGCCCGCACGGTTTTCCCATCGCCAGGAGCGCTCCAGGTGCCTGCAAACTTTGCAGCAAGCAACAATGTA
>NW_012267350.1:180567-232776 GCF_000151885.1 Dipodomys ordii
TCAAAGAAAGGTTGGACAAATGGGATTGCATGAAATTGCAGAGCTTCTGCATGGCAAAGGACATAGCTAGCAAGATCAATAGAAAGCCCACGGATACAGTGGGTGAGTACATTGGGTGAGCAAGTCCTGCTTCAGAGTTGAGAAGAGCTTCTGACACCATTGCCCTATCTTTTCTAATTCTAGGCATAGGTACTGCTCTTCAGTCATACCACAATCAGAATCAGCAAAGCACTCTTAAGTATCCATGGTTTCTCCTTATATTGCAACCAGCCCTGATACTGCTTGTTAATTATTATCACCAAGCTTCTAAGTGTGCTCATCCAGTTCACTTCTCAGATAATGTCTAAACAAGACCCTAGAACACAGGGAAGTTGTGTGGACACTACAACAGAGAATAGCCAGGCCCCTCAGTGTCATAGTATCACTCCTTTACCTTTGACAATTCACCTAGCTGTAGAGTCCCATCTGTTTGTCCATATGCTGAACTGAGAAAAGAAAAATTCATGCACTGATTTAAACAAACCAGAAAAAAATCACTCCTTTTTAGCTGAACAAAAATGTGCCTCATGCATAAAAACTCAAAGCGCACTCTTGACTGAGGTCCTGTAGGCTTGGAAAACCTATACTAAAGCCACGGTGACAAATAGCAAGCCAACTGTCTCTTCGCAAGCAAAGTATTTGAGGATGACAGTACTTTTCAGTGTCAGTTTGTCAGTCCTCTCCTGGTGACCCAGGTTTTGCTGTATAAGTATGTTGGTGACATTAAAAAATAAAGAAAATTAAAACTTGTTATCAGCTCACTTAAAGTAGAGGAAAGATTATCTTGGATCATTTAAGTGAATCTGGCCAAATTACTTGGAAAACTTTAAGGGCTGAGTTTGTGGGGGAAGGGGGGGTTCTTGTAAATGTAGCTTATGCAATTATAATGAACTCAGATTACTCATTTCCATGAATGGTTTAAAGATAAACAGTAAAGTAAGCTCTTTGGTGTTTTGCCTGTTTTCCTTATTCCTTATTATCATTATTATTAATGTAGTTCCATTTCATTATATGCTATTGTGTGAATTCTGAAGTATTTGTAGTACTTCAGACATGGTTTATAATATTACATTTATTATGAAAGAATTTGTTTTTAAAAAGTATTACAGAGGTGTCTCATGAAGCCTTCATCTAGTTTTAACCAAAGGTCATATCTTAAATAATCAGAATACAACATCAAGACCAAGATATTGACATCGGTACAATAAACAGCTTATATAGAATTCATGCAATCATTTCTAGATCTGTGAATATCATTCTATGCAATTTTATCACTTTTATCACATGTGTAGATTCTCCAACATAATTATTCATGCCATACTTTAGAGACAGTCATTCCTCTCTAATCCCTGGCAACACCTAACATGTTTGTCGTCTCTGTAATTGTCTCATTTGGAAATATTAGAAAAATGGAATCTTATTTTTATAGTCTTTTTTAACAGAGCATCATTTCTTTGAGTTTCTACTAAGTACAATATTTTATACCGGTTTTGTCAGTTGTGGGGCTTGAACTCAGGGCCTGAGCCCTGTCCCTGAGCCTCTTTGTGCTCATAGCTAGCACTCTACCACTTGAGTCATAGCCCCACCTCCGGTTTTTGTTGTTGTTGTTGCTGCTGCTGCTGCTGCTGCTGCTGCTGCTGTTTTTGATTGGTTAATAGGAGATAAGAGTCTCAAAGAGACTTTTGTGCCCAGGCTGGCTTTGAACCACAGTCCTCAAATCTAAACCCCTGAATAGATAGAAATATAGCCATGAACCTGGATATTTCATACCTTTTTACTTCTGGGAGACATTCGATAGTATGGATGTGCCAGTTTAGCTGTTTACCCACTGAATCACATTTATATTCTTTCTTATTTTTTCAGTACTGGAACTTGAACTGGACTCTGATCATTTTGCTCAAGGCTAGTGCTCTACCACTTGAACCACAGCTCCACTTCTTGCTTTTAGCTGGTTTGTTGGAAGTAAGAGTCTCACTGACTTTCCTTCCAAGCTGGTTTTGAACTGGGATTCTCGTATTTCATCCTCTTCTATAGCTAGGATTAGAGGTGTGAGGCACTGTCTCTTGCATATGTTTCCTATTTTCATCTGCTACAAATAAAAGTGAGCTAGGCACTAGTGGTCATTTTTGTAATCCTAACTAATCAGGAGGTTGAGACCTGGAAGATGGAGATTGGAAGCTACCTGGGGCAGAAAATTTGCAAGAATCCCATCTCCAGTTAACTGCCCCCCAAAAGAGGCAGACCTGAGGTATGCTTCAAGTGATAGAGTGCCAGCCATTAACAAAAAAGCTGAGTGAGAGCTTAAGGTCCTGTATGTGCGTTCCCTCCACTCTCTCCCTCTCTCCCTCCCTCCCTCCTCCTTCCTTCCCTTCCTTAACTCCCTCCCTCCCTCCCTTCCCCCCCCACACAACCACAACCTAAATAAAACTGCTATATAGATGTCAGTGGATCACAGGTATAATCCTAGCAACTTGGAATGCTGAGATGAGGAGAATCATGCATCGAGGCCAGCCAGTATAGAAAAGTTTTAGAACACTCAACTGAGAGCTTCCACCTGGTGATACACTCCTGTTATCCTAAGTATGATGAGAAGCGTAAGATAACCCCATCACAGCACAAGTGCACTCCTGGACAGGAATTGAGTCTCTTATCCTAGCCCATTATTGGATATTATTTCAGCTCACTGTACATTTTTTGAAGTCTCCATGATTAAGAATAATATACAGTGAGCAAGGAAGAGAGGAAACATGACACATTGTCACATTGTTCTTTCCTCTCTAAATATCATTACAGCTCAAACGAGTATATGTATATATGTGTATTGATATATGTATATACATATATATGTGTGTGTATATATGTATATAAATATATATATATATATATATATCAGAGTAAGATGTTCCTATGAAACTTCAGGGCGCTATACTTCAGTTTATAAAGTAAACTAAATGAGAGAGACCACTCAAACCATTTTACATTTCTCAAAATATTTTTTCAATTACAAGTCACCACTGTGCTGTTGAAAGACTCATGGTATCACTAGTGTGATTCCATGCTATTGCAGATGAGTCCTTTTTTTATTTCCATGTACACTAAACTCTAATTTCAATAAATATTTGTACACTGGCATTTTTCCAACTTAAAATTCTAGCCAGGCTTTTTCTACATTTTATCCCTGGTGAAAGGTTACTGAAATCTTTGTCTTTAGATGAGTTGAGTTCTTAATTTATTTAATGTCAGTGACTACACTAATCATTTCTACACTGTACATTTGTCCACAACACATGTAAAGATTTTTTCCATTTTTTCCAATATGCTTACAAAATATCTCACATGTATATTTGATTATATAAAATATAC
Source organism: Dipodomys ordii (assembly GCF_000151885.1). Lineage (NCBI taxonomy): Eukaryota > Metazoa > Chordata > Mammalia > Rodentia > Heteromyidae > Dipodomys > Dipodomys ordii. Next base: position 183,970 of record NW_012267350.1, read on the forward strand.
AAGAAATCTAGAAATGCCCATATGTTTGTGTTTCCACAGATACTTATCTATTGAGAGTATTCAGATTAAGAATTTCAATAATGTTTCCATCACAGTTTATGATAATGAGTCTTGGGCAAGTTACTTAACCTACCTATAACTCACATTCTGTCTTTGTAAAACTGTACAGTAAAAGTACATACACGTTTAAAAATGGAACAATGAAACTTGTCAAGATTGGTTTGGGAAGAATAAGGGGATAAGGGAAAGTGAGGGATGATAAGTCTGATGGAAGTACATTTTATCCATATATGGTCATGTCAAAGTGAAACTGCCTAATAACTAATTGATGCTATAATCAAAAGTATCTATCTTAAAAAATAAAAGATAAATCTAGCAGGGTTAGGCACCAGTGGCTTATGTGTCTAAGCCTAAATACTCAGGAGACAGAGATCTGAAGACCTTGATTCTAAGCCTGGCTGTGCAGGAGCATCCATGAGACTCTCTTGTTTCCAATTAATCACCAAAAATCTGGAAGGGTAGCAATGGCCCAAGTGATAGAGCATTAGCCTTGAGCCAAAAAGCTCAAGGAGAGGCCCAGGCCCCAAGTTCAAACTCCAGGACCAGCACACACAGACACACACACAGACACACACACACACACACACACACACACACACACACACTACAAGAAAAACAGAAAGAAAAAGAAAAGATACTGACAAACTGTTCCAGACTATGTATACCTCTTTGTATCCCCACTAGCAATGATTGAGAGATCAGTCTTTTTCAGTATTTGCTATTCTCACTATATAGCTATTCTGATATATATGTGGTGATATATCTTGTTAATGACAAGTGATGTTAAATGTATTTGCAAGTCCTCTCTCATATGTGAAAACATTTTCTTATTCTATATATGATCATCCCATTTACTCAGCTTTTTTTTTTTTGGGTCCAGTCGTGGGGCCTGAACTCTGGGCCTGGACGCTGTCCCTCAGCTCTTCAGCTCAAGGCTAGCTCTCTACCACTTGAGCCACAGCACCACTTCCGGCTTTTTTCTTTTTTGCTTATGTGGTGCTGAGGAATCGAACCTAGGGCCCTCAGGCATGCAAGGCAAGCGCTCTACCACTGAGCCACCTTCCCAGCCCTTACTCAGCTTTTTTACAGAACAATTTTAATTTTTCAGATACATACTCTTTCAAGTTTTGTGTTTATATGAGTTTTTGTGACTTGTCTTAGAAATCTTCATTTAGTCATTTAGGTGCTGACGACTTTTTCTTATACTTTCTTCTAGAAGTATTGCAGTTTATAGCTTAAAAGATTATAGATCAAATAATTATAGTTCTATAATTTATAGTTTTATAATTCACTCTGGTGTTTATAAGATGAACTTATTAAATCTATCTTTTACTTTTAAATTTTGATTTGTGTACATGAATTGTACAAATGAATTTCATTGTGTTCACACATGTAATGCGATATACTTTAATCAAACTTCCTATTATTTCCATTTCCTTCCATTTTTGGTGCTATGAGTATAGACTTAAGAGAATCACATTCACAGGGCTGTAACTCTACCACTTGAGCCCGATTCCAGCTTTGCTTTTGAGGGGATTATTCCTTAGAGAAGGAATATAGTAATGTTTTTTCCCCTCGGGCTTATAATTGTGTGCGATGAACATCTGGCTTATATTATTCTTTCTTAATCCTTTATTCTTCTCTCCTTCTAAACATATTTTAGTATGTTTTATCATGACATATTTATAATAAAATAAAAATTATTTTGATCCACAATTTGTTTTGAATTAACTTTTTTTTTTGTCGGCCATGGGGCTTGAACTCTGGGCTGGGCGCTGTCCCTCAGCTCTTCAGCTCAAGGCGAGCGCTCTACCACTTGAGCTACAGCGCCACTTCCTTGAATTAACTTTTATAATAAATTTCAATCTGAGAGAATTATATTTTTGCCTATAGCTATTTAATCTACCTAAAATTATTTGAATTGTGAAGGGGAATTACATCAAACCAATAGATCAGTTTGGGAAGAATTCATATCTTTACTATATGGTTTTGTAATCCACAAACATTATGCTGAAATTTCATTTTTAGCCTTTCCTAGGCTTCTTCATCAGCACTTTGGAATTTTCAGCATACACATTCTGTATATGTTCTGTTCAGTACCTAAGTATTTCATTTTCTGTGATGTAAATCTATGTAGTTTTGTGTGTGCTTAAACTCAGGGCCCAGGCACAATATATAGCAATTCTGATATATGTTTGGTGGTAACTTGTTAATGACAAGTGATGTTAAATGCCCCTAGTGGAGGTGCAGGAGAGGGGCTTTGAGTTTGAAAGCAGCTACAGCTCAGCCTAGAATGGGAAAGTCTTTTGCCTGGCAGGCACAGTCTATCACTAGCCATTCCTAGTACAGAAAGCTTGAAATATTGCTTCAGGTAAGTCTGGGAAGCTGGTGAGAAGAGGAGGGCTGAAATGGCACAGAAGGGACAAGGGAAACTCATTTGATCTTCCATCTGCAAATACAGTCGTGAAGTTTGGAGTGCAAATTTCACACTCAGAAGGCACCAAAGTACAGGATTATAGATCCAAGTGATCACCAGGGTCCCCAAAATGTCACTGGGTGACACTCAATAGATGTACCTGGCAGAACTTGGTGTCTGTGTGACTCCCTCCCTTCCCTAATGTACTCTGAGAGATGAGTGTATAGTATTTATTGTTGGAAAGATGGCTTTCCACCAAATCAAAGAAAAAAAGTGGGGCACTGTCTCTGCTTATCCTCTGACCCAACTTCTGTACCCTAACTGTAGCTTTTCTTGTCTCTTAATTTGAGAAAGTAATCTTGTATTCAGAAAATCCTGAGAATTTTTTTAAATGATAAGTGAATGCTAAATTTGATCAAATGTAATTTCTTTAACTTGTAGTGAGTGCATTGATCAAATATTAATTTTCCATTCAAATTTGCATAAATGAAATACAACCTGTATATTGATGGAAAATTTGATTTTTAGACCTTGACAGACTCTTTTCTACTAATCTTTTTTTGCTGTTTTTTTTTGTGTGAAAGTTGATGAAAGATGCAAGTGTATAGTTTGGTCATTGTCTGTTATTGGAGTTAGGATAATGTTGCTGTCTTAAAACACTGTGGGAAGTTATGCAAACTAGGAGTAAGAGAGCAAAGCCTCTGTGGGCATTTAGGAACTTGAATTTTAGGAGAGTGTCCCCATTTGCAGAACTGGTCAGAGTGGCTCACTGTGCCTAATTTGTTTACACAAATGTGTTTTTTTCCTGGGATAAGATCTCAAGCCTCCTAGTTTCCAAGCTCTGCTTAAACATGTTGACACCAAAGGCCAAACAGCTCTACTTTGAAAGACCTCATGGCAAAACAAATCTCTGGATGGGTGTGGAACTTAGATTTGGAGAATGTTCACACCAAATCTGGCTAGGACTTATAAGACTGTTCATCTGGGTTGAAACCATTTGTACAAACTGTGGCTATGCTGTTGTTTCCTACTAAGAGTCAGACATTTTGTAAAGTAGTAGACAGGGGTGTCCTGCATTGTGGATATGACCAGTCCCCAATAATGTCTGAAGAACTAAATTTCTAACAAGCTTCTCTGATACACAACATTTCCCTCATGTTGTTAGGACTTGTTGCTGCAGAAGTAGCACATCCTAGGTGACTCTACTGGCAGAGGTCACTTGGAAGTCTAATAATATTAATATATAACCACTCCTGCTCCTAATAATTAAGGTTGGTTTACTATATTGTTTTCTACCTTTTTATTCTTTACAATTTTATGTTTCTATATTTAACATAATTTCTTTTAGCCAGCATATACTAATTTTAAAGATATATTTTATGGAATAAGAGCATGTGTCAAATTGCATACCATCTGTCTAGCAGGTGTTATTTTGACTATTCATTTTGACCTAAACCCATGATAAAGTGGCATTATGTTTTCCTTCAGCTATTCAGCATGATTTAAAATTGCACAAGGACAGGTGTATCTATTATATTAACTCTGATTTATACATATCCCTTGGTTTTTCTTTCTAATGTTCCAAACCTACTTCTAGTATTCTTTCCTATTAGTATTCTTTTCTTTTAGCTAGTAAAACTTTTCTAAATTTTCTGTCATCTGAGAATGTCTTTATTTCCCCATGTTTCCTGAGTGTATTTTCCCTGAATCTAGAATTCAGAGTTGACAGTTCTTTACTTTCACCATTTGAACAATATACCAGTACCTTCCAGACTTTTCTGGATTCAGAGAAGAAATGTGCTAGCATTTATATCAGTGCTCCTCTGTTGGTAACGTAAGTATTTCTCTCTAGCTGCTTTGGGGTATTTTATTCCTCTTAGTTTTCATAAGTTGCCTATGGTGTGTCTTGATATGGATACTTTGGGGTTTTGCCTGCCCTGTTTGTGGTTGTGGTCCCAATGACAATTTAGCTTTAGCACACTGGCAGTGGGTGTCTGGTCTACTTTGTTTGTCTATTGCTCAGAAACCAGGTTGAAGCTGAGTAAAATTCCTCACAGATATAAGTCTTAGATTTGTAGGCATTTGGGAAGTTTCCAACGAGTATGAATGGCATTTTATTCTTTACCTAGGACTTACCATAGAAATTTAACAGAAAACCTCTTGGAGGTGACTGGAGCTTGAGGCTCGAGAGCCAGAGTTGCTACAGGATTGTGACCTGGAGCATCTGAGGTGGTTAATAGTAGCTCTTCATATCCGCAATTTAAAATGGCCTCCAAGAAAGCTATACTGCCAAAAAGAAGGGGAACTCATACAAGAGTTGAAGAAACAGAGCTTGAAAAATTTGAAGTGGAGAAAATAATGGACCGATGTGTAGTAGCCGGCAAGGTAAACTGTCTCCTGAAATGGAAGGGACATTCAGATGCTGATAATACCTGGCAATGGGAAGAATATTTAAGTTGTCCAGATTTAACCAAGGCTTTTCTGAATTCTCAAGCAGATACCAGTGAATCTGAAGGTAGTCCAACAATGGAGGATAGCGAAGCTACTGATAATCCAACAGGTTTTGATAGGGGTCTAGAGCCTGAACAAATAATTGGTGCCACAGGAAGTAGTGAAGGATTGATGTTTCTCATAAAGTGGAAAGCTTCAGATGAAGCTGATTTGTTGCTGGCACAATATGGTATTGTTAAATGTCCTCAAATTTTAATTGAGGGTTTTTTGGTTGTTTTTATTTTTGTTGAGTTTTTTTTTCTGACAGGTGTTACATTACATTTTGTCACTAAAATGCCTCTCAATAAGTAAAAGGCAGATTTCAGAGACAGGGAATTGTAATTAGATTAGCACAGTCAAGACCAAAAATATAGAAATTGCTTCCTCATCTTCAACCATTGCCTTTAAGAAGTTAGTTTTGCTTGATTCTGAGACAGTGAAGGGATTTCCCCAGTATTAAAAGATGTTCTCATAACTAGCTATCTAAATCTGAATATAAAACAAATCTTTAATAGATTTGGAGATGGCATTATTCCATATCTTGCTGAAAAACTGAACATTAGTGAGTCCAATCATATGACAAGAAGGGAGGAAAATGACTATTTTTTTAAAGATCATATTCACTTAACCACAAGCCAGTTTTACTTAAATCAGGACTGTCCAAAATAATCTGCAAGCCATTCATGATTATGAAATCTGATATTAGAGATCAATTGTATTATGGTACACATTAAAAAGCCATGAGACATTTGTTTTGCAATAAATAAATAAGGCAATGGCTATTACTCATTTGTAGCTTTTTTTTTCGGTCATGGGACTTGAACTCTGGGCCTGGGTGCTGTGCCTCAGCTCTTCAGCTCAAGGTGAGCTCTCTACCACTTGAGCCACAGCTCCACTTCCAGTATTCTGGTGGTTTATTGGAGATAAGAGTCTCACCGACTTTCCTGCCGGGGATTGGCTTTGAACCAGGATCCTCAGATCTCAGCTTACTGAGTAGCTAGGATTAAAGGCATCAGCCACCGGCACCCAGCTAAAGGGTTGGGTTTTTGTTTTTTGCTTGTTTGGGTTATTAACTGCATTTTAAAAATATTTTTTATTGTAAATATACTGCACAGAGGAGTTACGGTTACATGAGTAAGGTAATGAGTACATTTCCTATCAAGCATTGTTACCCCATCCTTTGATTTTTTTCCCTACCATCCCTTCCCTCCCTATCTCCCCAACTCCTCCCTTCCCCTCCCAAAGTTGTAAAGTTCATTTTCAAAGTATTTTGTATGTCTCATTGTTACAGTGGATTAGCATATATGCTTGTTCCAGCACTTTGTTATTTTCCTTCCCCTCCCCAAATTAGAAAAATGTATATACAAGATACAGGGCACCGCCGGACGCTGGTGGCTCACGCCTGTAATCCTAGCTACTCAGGAGGCTGAGATCTGAGGATCGCGGTTCAAAGCCAGCCCCGGCAGGAGAGACCGTGAGACTCTTATCTCCAAAAACCACCAGAAAACCGGAAGTGGTGCTGTAGCTCAAGTGGTAGAGCACTCGCCTTGAGCTGAAGAGCTGAGGGACAGCGCCCAGGTCCAAGTTCAAGCCCCCCGACCGACAAAAAAAAAAAAAAAGATACAGGGCACCAACACAAATACAGTGAAAACAGGGGTTATAGCATAGGGAAAGAACATATGAAAGAACCAGATAGTACATTATAAATACATTAAAAACAACAGCAACAACAATAAACCCTCTTGTGTCCCTATTTTGGGGTTCATTTCACTTAGCATTATCTTATAAGGTCATATGTACATAGCTTTTGACCTTTTCTGCTTGTCCTAGACTTATACTCGCTATTGGATATAAGGGAAACCATGAAACCTATGTTTCTTTGGGCCTGGCTTACTTCATTTAATATAATTTTTTCCAAGTCTTTCCATTTCCTAACAAATGGAGCAATATCATTCTTTCTGATGTTTGCACAGATGTTTTCTGATATATATATAGTCTTGATCTATTCATCCACTGAGGGGCATCTGGGTTGGTTCCATATCTTAGCTTTGGTGAATACTGCTGTGATAAGCATAGTTGTACTTGTGGCTTTAGTATGGTCTTGTTTGTGATTATTTGGGTAAATCCCAAAAGTGGAATTGCTGGATCTATGAGGGAGGTCTATGTGTAGTCTTTTGAGGAACCTCCATACTGCTTTCCAAAGTGGTTAAACAAGTTTATACTCCTGCCAACAATGCAGTAGGGTTCCCTTCTGGCCATATCCCCTTCAGCGTCTCTTGTTATTAGAGTTCTTGATTATAGCCATTCTAACTGGGGTGAGGTGAAATCTCAATGCTGTTTTGATTTGCATTTCTTTTATGGCTAGAGAAGTTGAGAATTTCTTCATATGTCTATTGGCCATTCTTATTTCTTCTTCAGAGAAGTTTTTCTTTAAGTCTTTAGCCCACTTATTTATTGGGCAGTTGTTTCTTTGAGGATTTGTTGTTCATGGAGTTAATTTTTTTGTATTCTAAGTATATTTTAGATATGAGGCCCATGTTCGTTATATGGCTAGTGAAGTTCTTCTCCCAATTCGTGGACTTTCTAATTGATCTTGCTAATTATGTCCTTTGTCATACAGAAGGTCTGTGCCTAGCTAGAGAAATAAGACAAGATGCAAACATAAAGGGGATCCAAATTGAGAAAGATGAAGTAAAACTCTCCCTCTTGCAGATGATATGGTCTTGTATTTAAAGAACCCCATGGAGTACACTCCCAAGTTACTCAAGCTGATCCAAAACTTTGGCAAAGTAGCAGGTTATGAAATTAACCCTCAAAAATCAATGGCTTTCTGTATGCCAATGACAAGAAGAGCTCGGCTGAAATCAAGAAAGCAACTCCTTTTGTAATAGCCCCACAAAAAATAAAATACCTAGGAGTTAACTAAAGAAGTGAAAGACCTCTATGATGAAAACCTGAAAAAAGGAAATTAAAGCAGAACTAAGGAAATGGAAAAACTTCCCATGCTCCTGTACTGGGAGGATTTACATCATTAAAATGGCAATACTGCCAAAGCCTATCTATAAATTCAATGTGATATCTATCAATACCCCAACCTCATTCTTCAATGAAATAGAGGAGGCAATTCAAAAATTCATATGGAACAATAAAAGATCCTGAATAGCAAAAACAATCCTTAGCAGAAACAACAGTGCTGGAGGAATATCAATTCCAAATTTCAAACTCTACCACAAAGCCATAGTAATCAAAACAGCTTGGTACTGGCACAAGAACAGACCTGAGGACGAATGGAATAGAACTGAAGACCCAGAAATGAACCCACAGACCTATAGCCACCTAATCTTTGATATGGGAGCTAAGAAAATAGAATGGAAGAAAGTAAATGGGGCTGGCAAAATTGGCTAAACACCTATAGAAAACTAAAGCTAGATCCTTATATATCACCCTGCACCAGAATCAACTCCAAATGGATCAAAGACCTCGGAATCAAAGCAGACACCCTGAAAACATTACAGGAAGGATTAGGAGAAACTCTAGGGTTCCTTGGCACAGGCCAAAATTTTCTTAATAAAGACCCAGAAACACAACAAATCAAAGAAAGGTAACTGTATTTTTTTGTCTTTTCCTTTTTGGTACCAAGGATTGAACCCAGGACATTGCACTTGCCAGGCAAACACTTTGCCACTGAGCTACATCCCAGCCCAAGATTTTTTTTGAGAAAGCTATCAAATCTTCCCTTTCTCCCTTCTTAATGCCAGCGAAGATCATTTTTGTTCCAGGGATGTACTTTTTTGGATTCTCCAAATACTCCATCAGTGTATCCTCTCCCCAAGCGATGCCTTTGTTCTTGTTGGCAACTGTGTAAGTGAAGCCAGCTGCTTGCCCTGTCTTCTACCAAACAGACCATGAAGATTAGGACCAGTCTTATGCATGACTCCCTTTTCAATGGTGTGTCACTGGGCACACTTCTGAACAAAAATCTTCTTGCCTTTATCAACATCACCCATTTTACATTTGCTCTTTCGTTGCTATCATGAGAAGGACAACAGTTCAGAAGCCAGACATTCCACTCTCTTTGTAATTGATTTTTATGAACAGAGGATAGTTTGGGATCCTTCCTCAGAAGGTGATGCTCAGTGATAAATACATATACATGTTTGTATATATATGTATGTGCATCCATACATATATATGTACATTTACATATATATATATGCATACAAATACATATAAACTTAGAGCCTCGGTTCTTGTGTTAATGGTTTGAGACAGTACATTCTAATAAAATCAAATTTGATATGTTGGTTTTGAAAATAGTGTTGGTGACAGAGATTTTTTCATCATTTATACTGGTTACTTTGAAGAAGTATAAGACTTTCTCTTTTTTTACAACATTTTTTAATTTTTATTTATTTTTTATTGTGAAAATACTGTACAGAGGGGTTACAATTACATAGGCAAGATAATGAGCACATTTCTTATTAAGCATTGTAGCCTCCTCCTTTGTTTCCCCTTCCCATCCTTTCCTAGCCTCCCCCTGACCCCCAACCAATCCTCTCCCCCCCACCAAAGTTGTAAAGTTCGTTTTCGACATGACAACTTGTAATAAGTATAAGACTTTCTATAGTTGCTTCCTTTATGAGAAAAGAATATTTTATTCCGTGGTGTATATATTTCCTCTGCATTCAAGAAGTTATTTTTAATTTTAGACAATTTTTATCATTGCTTAATCAGAACAACTTACCTTTAACTGCTATGTTCAAGGACCATCCTGAATTTCTCTGTGTGTATATGTGTGTGTGTATATATATATATATATATATATATATGTATAAGATTCTTACATCATAGTTGATTCATCACTATCAAGAATATGTATCACTGTCAAGAACTTCCTAGTTAGAGGAGATTGAGACAAATCTTATTTCCATTAAGTCACTAAGCAAAACTAAGTTGACATAGAAGATTTTCTCTAGTGAACCATTTTTTTTACAGAATATTTGAATCTCTTTACTGAAGGCTCATGAATTTGGGGATATGTAAGACTCAGATAATGGAAATGTAGTCAGCTGCTTTCATATTTTGAAACTATACAACTTCCTGGTATAAATGAATGAACGAAAGTTCATAATTATTGACTTGCATGCTTTCTCGTTACCTCAATTCATTCCTGACATACAGTTCCAATCATCTCAGTATTGGGTTACTGGTTCCACAAAAGCCAGAAAAACAACTTTTTAGTAAGCAGAATGCTACCTCACTGTATTGTTTATTGTTTATTTAACTGTAAATAATGGGGAACAGTAGTCAGTAATACTTTTATATTCTTTAAGCAAAATTAATGAGCTAGGTGCCATTGGCTCATGCCTGACATTGTAGCTGCTCAAAAAGCTAAGATCTTGAGTATACAGTTTGGAGGCCAGCCTTATTAGGAAAGTCCCTGAGATTCTCATCTCCAATTAACTACCAAAAAACACCAGAAGAATAGCTGTGGCTCAAACTGTAGAGGATTAGCCTTTTAAAAAAAAATCAGTGGCAACATCCAGGCCCTGAGTCCAAGCCCCAAGGATCACACAGAGGGAGAGAGAGGGGGAGGACTGTAGTGTAATTCCACTGGAACAATATTGGTTTGGGATGTGACCTGCCACCTGTATGGTCTGCAGATGCCTGCTTGGAGTGCTAGAGGTCAGAACTGAGCATGAGCTTTGAGTTGGCAAGACAGGAGAGGAAATGGCCAGAGGCATTTTTTTTTTTTTGCCAGAGGCCAGATCCAGAGTTTCAATCCTTGGTGGTGCCACTAGGTGGAAAGGTGACAAGTGCATGTTTGGGAAGAGGATACCAGTCCCAACTATGTCTACAGGCTTCTGCTGTGTGGTGTAGAATTGAATTTCAAAGCCAGCCTAGGAAGAAAAGTCTGTGAGTCTCCATTGCCCATATCCTCTAAAAAATGGTAGGCTGACCCAGGCACCAGTGACTTATGCATTTAATCATAGTTACTCATGAAACTGAAATTAGGGATCCTACTTCAAAGCCAGACAAGCCTGGAAAGTCATTGAGACTCTTATTTCCAATTAACTAACAATTTGAAGGAAGTGGAGTTGTGATTCTTGTTGTAGACCCCTAGTGTTGAGCAGAAAAGCTGAGCAACAGTGCCCAGGCCCTGAGTTCAAGTTCTATGATACAGAGAGAGAGAGAGAAGGTGAGAGAGAGAGATCATAGGGGAAGATTCCAATATTTTAAAAGTATAATTATATTGAACAGTTTGGTTTTTCTTTCATGGACCCTAAGAAGTATGTAATTTATCTTTTTACTTCTAAATGATGGAGAAATTACAAGCCACATATGTTTTGCAACTATATACTCATTATGTTGATATTTTAGGTGGCACTGGGGTTTAAATTAAGGGCCTTGCTTTTGCTTGGTTGGTATTTTACTACTTAAGTCATGCTCCCAATCATTTTCCCTTAGTTTTCAGATTAGATCTCCTATTTTTTCCCAGGGCTGCCCTGGATTTCCATTATCCTGTCTATGGCCTTTCAAGTAGCTGGGATATTTACCACTACATCAAGCCTTTTCCATTAAGATGCAGTCCTGATCTTTTTTTTTCTTTTTCTTTCTTTTTTTTTTTGCCTCTGCTGGTTTCAAACTTCAATTCTCCAAAGATTTGCCTCTGAGAAGCTAAGATTACAAGCCTGAGCTAACATGAATCCCCATCCATCTTTTTGTTGTTGTTTTTGTGCCAGCCTTGTGGCTTGAACCGAGGACCTGGGCACCATCTTTGAGCTGTTGTGCTCAAGGCTAGTGGTCTACCAATTCAAGATACAACTCTGTTTCAAGTTTTTTTGTGGTTAATTAGATATACAAATCTCAGAGTCATACCTGCCAGGTCTGCATTTAAATTGTAGACATCAGATCTCAGCCATCTGACTAGCTAGGATTATAAGCATAAGGTACAGGCACTCAACTTCCTTCAGGTTTGTTCAGTAGACAAAGTAATGTCCCTAACATCAAACCTCATAAAGGTTTAGAATCAAGATAGTTTTAAATTGAGCATCAGTGACTCATGCCTATCATCCTAGCTACTCAGGAGAATGAGATAATAAAATCATGGTTCAAACCCACCCTGGGCAGAAAATTCCATGAGACTCTGATTGTAATTAATTACCAAAAATCTGGAAATGGCATTATGGCTCAGTGTGGTTGAACACTAGCCTTTAGCACAAACACTGAGGGATAGCCCTGATCTCAATCAAGCCCCAGGACTGGCACACACACACACACACACACACACACACACACACACACACACACACATTCATCTCCTAACTCAGGAAAAGTGTATCTTCAATTACAACACATAATGAATCCTTCTACTCCTTAATGCTTTCCTAGAGGACCTACTTTTTCCTGTGGAGATAGGCAGATGTAGGGAATCAGAGACCAAAGATCCTCATTAAATGTTGATCTAAAATGGACACCAGGAGGGCAAACAGAATAAGAAGCAAATACACATGTATGTGGAGTGGGGAGTAGTCTCTAGCCTGAGGCTATGGTATTTGATATCTGTCTGAGGGGTGTGTAAACTAAACTGATTATAAGCTTTATGTGGCACTTAATGTGAGTTGCTTATCTGATATTCATTCTTCCTATATTTTCCATTATAGCCTCAAATTTTCATCATGCCTAGTTACCTTCTGGCCTCCCTTGAAATAAACATATACATCTGACCCAACTCTGGCCAATAAGATGTAAATGAGAATATCCTGATATTGGAATCTAAGAGAGTTACTGTTTTCTGATTGAAACTGGGCAGATTTGGCAGGAATTTGACTGTTCACTCACTTCACAATGTGTAGTGGTTGGACAGCTATGTAAACAACATGAAGAAAATATACATTTAAGAGGGCAGAGCAAGGTCTGGGAAGGTGGCTCAGTGGTATACTGCTTGCCTTACATGCATGAGGCCCTGGGTTCAATTCCTCAGCACCACATAAGCAGAAAAAAACAGAAGTGGAGCTGTGGCTCAAGTGGAAGAGTGCTAGTCTTGAGCTGAAGAGCTGAGGGACAGTGCCCAGGCCGAGTTCAGACCCCACGACCGACAAAAAAAAAAAAAAGAAAAAGAGGGCAGAGCAGGAAGACACTGCACTTTGAAGACATTGCAGAGACTGCATTGTAGAATGACCAGCACATGGCTCTTTTTTGGGCCACAGCTTATAGTCCTCAATACCCTTACAAATCCTTCCCACAGTGTTCAGCTCAGGCTCAGCATTCAGTGTCCCTAGGGTACTAGAGTTCCTTCCAATAGGGTTGACTGAACTCAGGACAAAGTGTGTAGAGAAGTCCATGTATAGGTCCATAGAAAATTTGTGTCCTTTTGGAAAAATATTACAGAGAAGTAAAACTTTCGAGGCAAGTTGTAATGACTCACTCCTGTCATCCTACCTACTCAGTGGGCTGAGATTTGGAGGATTATGGTTTGAAGTCAGTTAGGCATAAAGGTCCACTAGAGTCTACCTCTTATTAACAAGTCAGGCTGGAGGTATGGCTCAAGTGGTAGAGCTGTAGCTAAACAAGGAAGCTGAGTGAGAGCAACAGACACTGAGTCCAAACCCTAGTCTTGGCACACACACACACACACACACACACACACACACACACACACACACTACCACCATCACCACCATCAACAACAACAACAACAAAAACCTTTGGGATTTTACATAAATAGACGAGAGCCAAAATGGGTCTAGTGGGTTTTTTATGTATTTCATAGAATGCTCACAATGACTTTGGAGCAGGCAGACCTCTTACAGATAAGGAAATTAGATATTGGATCATAGGTGGAAGTCTTCACAGGTGATTTGTTGCAGGAGATATCAGTCAAACTCAGGAGTGATGCTTCCCAGATCCACCCTTAGTGTTTGCACCTCTGCTCTGACTAGTCCTGGAGGATGGGTAGAATTTGAAGCTGTGAGTGGGTACTTAGAAAAGGAATCTCAGACATGGAAATGAACAGAAACATAGACCGGATTTCACTGATCACATCCCATCCAGCAGTCAGGAAGCTTAAAAAAAAAGTGCGTGTTCTTTAAACTAAATATCTGTTGATAACTCAAGGTCCCATGACAATCACTGTGAGATATGCTCTTTTGGGGGAACGTACAAAGCGTATACCCATTGTTCAACCAGCCTTGCTCCCTCCCTCCTCTTCTTCCTTTCTGTCTTTCTTCTTTCCTCCTCCTCCTACCTCTTTCTTTCATCTCCCTACTCCTACCTCTTCCTTTTCTTCCTCCCTCTGCTTTCCCCTCTTCCTCTTCTGCCTCTTCTTATCTCCCCTTTCCTCTCTTCACGATTCTGCATTATGTTGAAATTAAGATCTTCCAAATGATAACCATGCACTCTCTAAGTTAAACCCCTGCTTCTTACTCTATTTTTCAAGAAAAACTGTACCACTTGTGGGATTTGAACTCAAGGTCCCAACATTGTTCTTCTCTGCTCAGGGTTACTGCTCTGCCTCTTTTGCCACAGTTACACTTCCAGTCTTTTGGTGGTTAATTGGAGATGGGTTCATGGACTTTCCTGCTTGAGTTGGCTTGAAACCGAAATTCCAAGATCACAGGCTCCTGAGTAGCCAGGATTACAGGGGTGAGTAACCAGCACAGAATTTTTCACATTTTTTATCTTTAAGAAAGTGATTCTCCTTTCCTCAAAATGAAGGGGCTTATTATCTGGATTACTCGGAAATCCTATGATGCAGGGGGGGGCATTTCAGTTATTTAAGAGTCCCAACATGCAATGTATCCCAAAAAGTTTCAGGACATGATAAGGAAAGGATCTCAAAGTCTACCATATGTACATGGGTGCTCTTTTACAATGCAATGGAAGGAGGGAATTAGAACAAATCCTCAACTCAAAACTATTGCAGAAGACTGGTGGAGTCAGGGAAAGACACAAAATACTTGATGAGGCCATGAAAATGAGAGGATGGATAGTAGAGACAGTGAATTTCTTCTGCTCTGTTGCCTCAGAACAAAATTGGGACCATAACCTAAAAATCAATCTCACAGCAGAGGGTGGTACTGAACATCTGTAAAGTAGCTATTTAGCAGTCTGAAATCTGAGTGTTGTGGTTCAAAGCCACCCTGGGCAGGAAAGCCCTGAAACTCTTCCCTCCACTTAACCATCAAAAAAGCTGGAAGTGGAGCTGGGTCTCAAGTGGTAGAGCAGTAGTAGCCTCAAGAAAGAGAGACTGAAGGAAGGAAGGAAGGAAGGGAGGGAGGGAGGGAGGGAGGGAGGGAGGGAGGGAGGGAGGGAGGGAAGGAGGGAAGGGAAAGGGAAGGGAAGGGGAGGGAGGGAGGGCGGGAGAAGGAGGGAAGGAAGAAAGGAAGAAGGAGGGAGAGAAGAAAGAAGGAAAGAAAGAAAAAGGAAGGAAAGAAAGAAAGAAAGAGGAAAGGAGGGAGGGAGGGAGGAAGAAAGCAAACCCATCCTTATGTTTCCAACATCACACATTCCCTCCTTTTTTTGCAGCTGCTTGGAGGTCCTAAGTCTGGACTCGGTGCTAGATGAGTGAGCATGTCGTTTACTGAATAGTCTCCTTGCTCTCTCTCAAAAGAAAAACTGATGGGTTTTGTACAGCTTGTTAGACATAAATAATACTGATTTACTAGTTTAGTGATTGTAATAAATGCTTGTTAAACATATGATATGGAACTTTCTTGCTGTAAAATAATTAAAATTACTATCTAGGAGGTGTGTGTCAGAAGTGGAGGCTTGTGATCTTAGCTATGCAGCAGGATGAGATCTCAGGATCCCAGTTCAAAACAAGGCAAGACAGTCCATTAAACCCTTATCTCCAGTTAAACCAAAAAGGCTGAAAGTGGAGCTGTGGGTCAAGTGGTATAATACTTGCCTTGAGTAAAAAGCTCACTGACAGTACCTTGGTCCTGAATTCAAACACTACAACCAGCACACACACACACACACACACACACACACACACAATCTAGAAGGAAAAAAGCACAGAGATAAAAGTAGAGGAGACAGCTAAGTTGGAGAGAGCAAATGAGGGATTAGAGAATGTGGAGCCGGCCAAAGAGACTAAGCTTCAAAGAGGTAAGAAAGCTGAATGTATCATACACAGGACCTGTTGGGAAGATGCAGTAGGCAGTGAATACCTACGTGGTGAGTCACTGCTTTCAGTATCACAAAGAACCAAGTTGTGGAGGGTGTTTTGAACAAGGGTAATTGACAGTGAAAATGCCACCAGGAACAAATATATGCCTACCAAGTAGGTGCCAGTGGCGTACATCTGTAATCCTAGCTACTCAGGAGGCTGAGATCTGGAGAATAGAAGTTTAAAGCCATCAAGGGGTTAGGAGAGAAAAGTCATAAGACTCCATCTCCAATTACCCAGCAAAAAGCAGGATTTGGATGTATGACTCCAGTGGTAAACCACCAGTTATGAGTGATCAAGCTAAACAAGTGTGAGGCCCTAAGTTCAAATCCAGCTGCCAGGTACCACACATAAATCACAAAACCAAAAACACCTAGGGACCTTGATAAGATTAGAAGCCCCTTCTGAAGTACAGGTGGCCTGGTCACAGATAGCATTCTTCTGAGAGGAAAAGGAAGAGGAATGCACATGAGCAGCCATGAAAGTTGTGCCAGCTGACTTGCTGTGTGTTACTGCTTCCTGACCCTTAATCATGGTGGACTTCACCCTCAGCTCCTTTGGTCAACAGGAAACTTCTTCCTCCTTGGGTCCCAGGGCCAGTCTATGGTATCAGGTGAAAGGTCATCTGATGTCAGCTGTCTCTGATGAGAGAAAACTGATCCTCTTCTTTTCCTGAATTCAGTTCCAATTAGTATTTAGAAAACTTTCCTGTCATTCTTTTTCCTAGACACTGAGACTCCTTTGTCTTTTGCTTGTCTACTACTTCTGGTTTTGTTAACATTAATTTTAAAAAGGAAATCTACTCACCCAGTTGAAAAACCAAGAGTCTATACAAGGTAGAAAGTTCCATTCCCATTTCTTTTTTTCGTATTTGTCATTGTCATATCTGACCCCAGCTTGCTTCATACAAGTGCATGTGTTGGTTTCTGATTCATCCTCTCAGGGGTCTTTGTGCAAAATTAATCACACATACAATTGTTCTCTGTCCTTTTCTGCAGCTGGCACAGTGTTCCACTCTCTTTCTTTGTGTGTGCTTATACTGGGGCTCGATATCAGGGCCTTGAACTCACACTTGCTGTTTTCACTCAAGCTTGCCTCTCTATCCCTTGAGCCACAAGCCACTTCCAACTTCTTTCTAGTTAATTGCATATAATGATATACCCTAGTTAAATATATCCTAAGTCATGTTGATTCCATCCTTAATAGACTCCCCAGTGCCTCACCTCAAAAATGTGTCCCTGAACAAAGGTCTTTCAGACTTTGCTGCCCAGGCTGCCTTTCATTTCCATCCTCAGATCTCAACATCCTTATTAAATAGGATTGAAACCCACACATTGTAAGCCCATGCTTGAAGATGGAACTTAACAGCCACATTTCTCTTCAATATGAAGAGATTGATCTGTAGCTTTGTTTTGAAGTTGATGCTTAGTTAATGATATTGTTCCCATCTTTAATCTGTTTCACCTTCAGTGCTTTGTATATACCACATCTGTAGGCTTTGTGACTTCCTGATTTAGATATATACATCCAAGAATATTTGATACCTTGCTCCCTTTGTAGTGGTGGTGAAGAGGACAGACATTGGGGTACCCCATATCTCACAGAGTTACAGGCTCTGGTAATGCTGGTCTTTGGAGGGAAATGTAGTTGAGGAGTTCTCATCTCCTCTCCCCAGCTCCTTGCCCAAAGGGAACATTCAACTGGATTGGGAAGATGCCATCACTGTAGAGTGAACCACAGTCACTGAGGGCTCAACTTTCAGAGGAATAAAGGGTGAGTGCTGTCTCCATCTTCTGTATGGAAATGTCCTCTTGCTTAGCCTTTCCTTTGTATTCATTATGCTTAGAAGCAGAAGCACCTAGGTTTCAGGATAAATTTACTTTTCATTCTTTTTCTCCTTCTGTAGCACTCATTGTTATTGTCACCTTTATAGAGGAGGATTCAAACTTAGAATGTGGGCTTTGCTGGCCTCAGACTTCTCCAGCATAGGAGATAGCTATCACCAGTCTCACTCCCCATGGGTGTCTACTGGAATTTGAGACCATAGCTCTAGATAATGATCAAGGGTCTTTCCCCGAGGCTTCATGAAAATGGATGGAGTCAGGATTCACACTGGCTCTACAATACCCTAGTCAAATTTATCCTAAATCACTATGATTTCATCCTTTAATAGACTCCACAGTGCCCCGCCTCAAACATGTGACCCTGAACAAATGAGGTTCTTGACCTAAGTTTCTGCCTCTTCAACTGGTAGAGTAGGACAGATACTATGGTCTTCACACTTTTGATAGGAAAGTTGAATGACTTACAATACAGTTTGACAACACCAAACGGATGCCTAGCTATTCTAGCAAGTGTTCAGTAAAAATCTGGAATTTTACTATTGTTCCTCTAGAGAAGTCCAACAGAGTAGTTTCGTGTAGGAGTTTTGGAGTAAAACTGCCCTTTCTGACTTTAGGTCCAATCTCTCTGCTTAATATCTGTTTGGGCACAGACATCTTAGGTAACCTGTCAGAGCTTTAATTTCTTCAATTATAACAACATGAAGAGTAGTCATGCCTATTTATTTGCTGAGAGATTGCAGAACTACAACACTTAACAAAATGCTGACATATAAGTAGCTACTATGTATTAACAGCATTTTAAAACCTAAACCCAAATATCCTTAGATGCTTGCTCTCTTGCATCTAACGTGGAAGGTACCTCTTCACACTTGGAGGTGCACACTCACTTAGAGAAGTGAATTCATAGCATAATACACCAGCACATGTGCTGAGATCCTCTTTGTTTTTCCCAGAGGCAAGCACACTGGAAAGTATAAGATCAGCAGCCTTAGCTGAACCCTGCCCTCAAGTACTTCTGCATTTCTGCACGTGGAACTTGGCCTGAAAGGACCACTGAAACAAACAGTATCCATGCCCTAGTTGTCCTAGCTGCTGTGTGAGTGTACTTACATTCCGACTGGGAAAATGGCAGACACCCCTCAACCCACTCTATTCTCTCTGTCTGCTGATCTCCCTGTTAATATACAACAGGCAAGGGACACAGAGACAGAAACCACACACTTTTGCTCATACAACTCAGTATGTTTTGAGGATGTGTCCCTAGATTTTACCAAAGAGGAGTGTGTTTTATTGAGTTTAGAATAGAAAAAGATATATAGGAATGTGATGCTCAAAAACTATGAGAACTTGTGTCACATGGTATTTTACTTCAGCAAACCTGTCATGCTTAGTGAGAGTGAAGAACAGGACAGAATGGAAAGAGAAATTCTTTCAGGTTTCTATTCAGGAAGGACGAATCTCCTTACATCCCAACAAGCACAACTTACTCAAAATAGTTTGCAACCTGAAACACTGAACAGCAATCAGGAGTCAACACATGGACTCAATCCTCCCAAAGCCCTGTGCACAGATGATACCATAGCTCAGAGTAGGAAAATGGGTAATGGAAGGCAAAGCCATTCATGGGATGACTCTGAGACTGATTCTGGAGAGTCCTCCCATGGTTCACCATATAATAGCATTCATGATGAGGAAGAATCCAAAGAGAACAATGGAGATACAAATCCCTCTGGCGTAAGCTCTTTGGTAGATGAGCAGAAATAGGAACCAGATAGGAGAACAATGTTATGAATGCAGGGACTGTGGGAAACTCAAGTTCATTGAAACAACTTACAGAACATAAGAAATCTCATACTAGCAAGAATTGCTTAAATGTAGTCAATTTGGGAGGACATTTCTGTGTCTCAGAGTTTTGCAGTTGCATCTCAGAATCCCCACTGTTAACAAACAACATAGATATAATAGTTGTGAAAAAAGTTTCAGCTCAAGCTCTAACCTTAAAAGACATGTAATGATTCATTCCGGGAGAAACCTTATGAATGCCCAGAATGTAAGAAAATCTTTAGAGATACCTGTCTTCTGAGACAAACACACACACACACACACACACACACACACACACACACACACACACACACACAAATGAATGTAATGAATGTGGCAAAGCTTTTCATAGGCGTGCCTAAGGTGATACATACTAGAGGAAAATAGACTGCCCTGCGATGTGTGTCCTAAAGCATTCAAAACTGTTGCATTCCTTAACAAACATAAGATATTCCACATCATACTGAAAAAACTTTATTTAGCCACTGGTGAAACATTGTTAGCACTCCATCAAATCTTAAGGAACACCTGAAAATACACAAGGAGGGGAACACCTTTGATGTGTGTCCATTGTGGCAAAGCTTATTGAGCAAATTATGATCTTTTTGTACACACAAAACATCATGCTGCATAGAGACCCCATAAGAGATCCCATAAGTGCCCTTGCTGCTAGAAATTCTTCAGGGAACACTGCCATGTTAGAAGACTCCTAAAATTCATCCTGGAAAAAAACCCCTTTATATGGAGCAGTGTGGGGAAGGCATCTAGTATAAGTCTTCCCTGACTTGTCAAGGAAAAAAAAATCCATCAGACTGAAAAAGTGTCAAAGTATGTGTAAGTGTTCAGGGATCTTGTACCTCTCTGGGAAACAGAGCCTTTAGCAATAATGCACACTTTCTTTGAAAAATCACCCTGTCATCTGTTGGTGAAAGTGGTACTGCTTACCAGAGAACATATCTTAAGGAAAATTCTCTAGGTGCAATATCTGTAGGAAATTTCAGTAAGCCCTTTTATTTTGTTAGGAATCCCATGCTGGGAATAAAAACCCTTTGTGATGACAAAATATGAGTGGTTAATTTTAATGACATGTATGAATGCTGATGAAAAACATGATTTATAGGTGAATGAGAGTTCATTGTTCTGAGAAGAGAAATTTCTGGGAATTTCATTGTAGACTCTACCTTTCAAAACATACCTAGAAGAGTCCTTAACTCTAATTTTCTCCATGAGAAGCAGGACATGTTTTTATCTTTTTCTATTTCTTCTCTATTACTTTATCCTTACATTGAAAATCCTTAATTTTAAGGAAACAATACATGACAGTTCAATGAAAAATCCAATTCTTTATCACTAAAACTTTCTACCAGAGAAATTTAAGTCCCCAAATTTTTCAGTGGTTTTGAACATGTGTGCTATAGTCTGTGTGTGGGGGTACATTTTTATTTCTTTTTAAAATTTTATTGTAAAACTGATGCGCAGAGAGGCTAGTTGACAAGTGAGTACATTTCTTTTTGAATAGTGTCACCCCTCACTCATTTTCTCAGTTTTTCCCTCCATACCCCCTACCCCCAAGTTGTATAGTTAATTGCAACATAGTGTCTATTGTTCTTATGTTATTGTAGTCAAAAGCTAGTGTACATGAGTTCAGGCTTTAAAATTTGTCATGTAGTAGATGTATGCTCTTGGCTCTCACTTGTAACTCTAGCTACTGAATAGTCTGAGATCTGGAGGATTGTGGTTTGAGGCAAGCCTGGAAAGGAAAATTCACTAGACTTCATCTCTAAAATAAATATCAAAAAGCCAAGCTGTATGAATGGCTCAAATGGTGGTGTTCCATGCATGAGCAAGGGTGAGATTCTATGTTCAAACTGCCACAAATAATTTATACTGTTGATAAATTGGGTGAATTTGGATTTTATGTCTAGATTAAAACTTTTAAAATAAAGCATAATATGTTCCAGTCATCCCACTCCTGAGTGTATATTTGAAGAGGGATTTGAAGAGGGAATATGTAGGTTGTCTGGAAACGGGTAGAAAGGACAGTGAAGGGAAGCCTAAAAACCATTGTGCTTCAGGGACCTGATCTGAAAGAAAACTAGGACATGAGAGGGCTGGCGGAATAGTTCAGCAGTAGAGTGTCTGCCTAGAAGCATAAGGTAATGAGCTCAAAACCACATTACTGCCAACCAAAGGAGATAGCAATATATACTGAGGAAACAGAAAGGAAATCTAAATTAAAAGGGTAAATATAGGATTTTACTTTTAAATTTTGTGTATCTTTCACAGAAAGAAAAAAGTCATTTTTATCATCATATTCAAGACTCCAAAGAAAAGCACCCCTCCCTGAAAGTTCATTGAAGCCACAGTGAACACTTTTGAGTCTAATTCTTTACAATTTATTGGTAATACCTAAGCTTGAATTGGGCAGATGTAAATAAAGGATAATAATATCTGAGGTGATTGAGGGGCCCAAATGGCTCACATTCCTCCCCACAAGCCCACAACAATCAGCTGACTGCTTTTTATTTTACTTCTGTCCTAGCATAACACATTTTGGCTTGGTGCAGCTTATATATGAAAACACATTAGATGAGAATTTAAGCCAGAAAAAAAATCTGTTTTGAGTGACCACCACCAGATGTTCCTCAGTTTCCCGAGAATCTTAGGGGGAAATTTGCTACTTCAATAGAAAATAAGGAAAAAGAGGCTTCATATTTAGGATTTTTTTTCATTCCAAAACCAATCAAGGAAAATATATGAATAGAGGAATTACACAAGTTTAAAGTCTGGTTTAGTATAATGAAGCACTGTGTTGTGAATAATTTCATTAACAAATTATTAAATATAGATATTACTGGATCCAAATCTCAGGAATATAGATTTCTGAATCCTGATTCTAGAGCTTCGAGACTAACAATAGATGATGGATTTCTCAACCTTTAATGTGCACGAGTTATATGAATATGTTTTAGTGAATGTGTAGTGAACAGATCTGGAGTAGGTCCAACCAGTTTCTAGGTGATGCTGATGGTGCTGGTCCCACTGTGCAGGGAATGGGCTTTTCATCCTCTGTTCAAAAAAACAATGCACAGAAATGAGAGCCAGTTGTTCATGCCTGCAATCCTAGCTACTCAGGAGACCGAGATCGGAGGATGGTGGTTGCAAGCCAGCCTGGGCAGTCTATGACAATCTTATCACTGATTAACCAACCACAGAATAGAATTGGAGTTAAGGATCAAATGGTAGAGTGTTGGCTTTGAGTGAACCAGCTAAGGGACAGCAATCAGGCTCTGGGTTTATCTGCCTAGCTCAACTTTTGGGGAAAAGGTTTCTTTTGATCCACTGTTTCTGAGGTCTCGGTCCACTCTTGATCAGCTAACTACTTTGGCACTTGTGGCATGAAATTTTTACTGGTTAGCTGGAGATTTGTATCGCATGGACTTTTCTACACAGACTGAGGCAGTGTAAAGTGAAGCCAAATATCTCACTTCATGGTGGCTCAGAAGTGGATTAAGACAGGATGAGCACATTCCCAATGAGCTAATCTCCTCCACACTTCCCAACAGTTCACAGACTGGTGACAATACTTTTAACACATGGAACTTTGCAGACCATCCCAGATCCAAACTATAGCACAGTGCTCTACTTCACATGAGCTTTAGCTTTTTTTGTTATATTTTGAATGAAAAACTGTTTCTAGAAAGGGTTTGTAATAAGGCTTGCTTCTGGATCTTGAAGACTTAACAGAATTCGGATGAGCCTCTCAAACTTTAATATATGAGCCAGGCACAGGTGATTTCTGCCTCTGAATCCTAGCTACTCAGGAGGCTGAGATCTGAGTACCCTGATTCTAAACTATTCCAAGCAGGAAAGTACATGAGACTCTTATGTCCAATAGACCAGCACAAGGGCAGAAGTGGGGTTGTGGTTTAAGTGGTAGAGCACTAGCCTTGAGCAAAAAAGCTCAAAGACAGTGCCCAGGCCCTGAGTTCAAGGCCAAGAATAACAAAAAACAAACATCTGACAATTCCCTTTAATGTGTTTGTGTGTCCCATTTTCTTTCTGTAAGAGAACCTTAAAATATCTCATCTGAGAAAAACAAATTGTAGACACCAAGAATTATCCAATAAGAAGTCATTTTATTGGAGTGCTGTGAGTTCTGTTTTTCCCAGTGCTCCAAATGTTCTCAATGTACATGTAGAACCTTTATAAGTGGAAATAAAAAACAATCCATGTTACTTACAAAATAAAACCTTCTGTACTTACAATATGTTTGTTTTATGGGCTAGGAGAGGGAGAAGGGGGACACAAATTTTCTCAGCATAATTCTTGTTTTAAATATAGATGAAAAAGATGCCTTATCTTAGCAAGTATTCCCTCAAAGAGAAATGTGACTTTTGTTTTTCTGCAAAGGAAACCTCATATTGGAAGTCTCTTAGATCTAAATCTTTTTGTCTGGCATTACTAGGAAGCATGTGGAGTCTTAGGCAAATTCTCAATCAATCTAACTACATCCTAAGCCCTAAAGGGTTTTCTCTCAAGTACATGTTAATTGAACTATGTATGGGGTTTCTTCAGAGATGTATTGTGTGTGTGTGTGTGTGTGTGTGTGTGTGTGTGTGTGTGTGTGTGTGTGTGTGTGCTGCTTGAACTAAGGGTTTGGGTGCTGGCCTTTAGCATCTTTGCTACCACTTGAGCTCTGAGTTCACTTATGGCTTTGTTCTGGTTAACAAAAGATAAGAATCTCATAGACTTTTCTGCGCAGGCTGGCTTCAAACCTCAGTCCTCAACCTCAGCCTCCTGAGCAGCTTGGATTACAGGTGTGAGCCATCAGTGCTTGGAAATAGGTGTTTTGTTTTGTTTTGTTTACTTAATTTGTACATCTTCGATATCTTTCTCTCCTTCCTTCTCTCTCCCCCTCTATCTCTGTGTGTGATTCTATCTCAGTCACTCTCTGTCTCTCTGTCTCTCTATCTCTTTCTCTGTCTCTGTGTGTGTGATTCTATCTCAGTCACTCTCTGTCTCTCTATCTTTCTCTTTCTCTGTCTCTGTTTCTCTCTCATACACACACCCATTTAGCTCATTTCTCATTAGTAGAAGACATAGACTAGAGCATTTGTTCAACTTTTAACATTAAAAAACATTCAATAATCAAGCCTTGGAATATTTGCCAACCTGGTGGCTCATGCCTGTAATCATAGCTACTGAGGAGATTGAGATCTGAGGATGGTGATTCAAAGCCAGCATGAGCAGGAAAGTCTATGTGATTTCTATATCCAATAAACTACTCCTGGGGGAACAATCCTGGAAATGGTTCTGTGCATTAAGCAGTAGAGTTCTAGCCTTGAGAAAAAGAAGCTCAGGGATAGTACTTAGGCCCTGAGTTCAAGCCCCAGGGCTAGCACAAAAAAATTGTCAAATTTTGGCACATGTTAGAGTCAATGTATGTCATAGAAGTGCTGTTCAAAAATTAGAATTAAGTGCTGTTCAAAAATTAGAATTAAGCCATTTTCATTTTTATATTTATTACAAATTACATTTTATAAACACTATATAATTTACATATGAAAGCTACATACATACATGGACTTATAATAAAAAACAGTACCACTATTATAAAAGAACAAAATAGGATTTTAAACATCTATATCATCATAAAATCATTAAGTATTCATTGCTAATCATTTTTTATAATTCAAAAGCTATTCAGAAATGTCATACATTCTGATTTTTGCTACTGACATATAGAATTACAGAAAAATCATCATAGCATGACTTAATTATAAAAATCTATCAAACATTTAGAAGCCAAATGACTAACTTTAAAGACAACTCACACTCGGGTTTAACTCATTCTAACTAAAGTATACAACATTTTATGTTTTTCTTAACAGACACTAAATTTAGTGAATAAATTGGAACTCAATGTTTCTGTTATATGTTCTATTCCTGAGGGTTTTTGCTAAAATACCATAGAAAAAAATTAATAACTCAATTTATAGCTTTGCATAACATTGTATTTTAATTTGCAAAACAATTACTCTGATTATTTTAGCTGGGATCAGTAGTGTTCGATGATATAATTAACTAAGGGAAATGTTTCCTCTGGCCACTATTTGCAAAGATTGTGTGTACAATATAATTAAAATTACACAAAATCTGTCAGCAATGTTTATTTGCACCTTATGAAATCATATTAACTTTATAGAACAGAATGCTTTTTCTAAAAGTAATGGTGCAATGCTAACAGTGAGCCCAAAGCCAGGCTCAGAGAAGCTGCCAAAAGTCAAAAGTCTTACCAAGGATGATTTCTGTCCATGAATCAACAATTCAATGTAACAGTTACAGGTTCAATTTTAAATAACCCCAGACAGAATAATTTGAGTATGAAAATACAATTTAACTAGCCATCATAAAAAGAAGTTTTACAAGTGTCCCCTTTCAGAATAATTTTATCAAAATAGAATTGTGGACTCCTTTAAAAAATCAGTCTCTAAAAGCTGTTTTCCCCATTAGCTGTCAGAATGCCATGCACAGTACCTGCTCATATGATCAACCTAGTGACACCTTCCAAATAGTTTACTTGGGATCAGACCACCCCCGTTAGTTTCCCCTGCAGACTGAATATGAGCATGCCAGGGAGAAGCTCCAAGAATGGGCAGTTTTAAACAAGTAGTACTCTCTCCCCTGATTGGCAAAATGTTGTCATTATATAGATTTGAGAAAAATCCTTGAAGAAATCAAAATATTATACTTGAACTGTATTTGATATGAATGACAAGTCTAATCAGGTCTATCAAGATTTTTTAATAACCTGCATAGCTCATCATCATGATTAAATAACTTTGGTATTTTTTATCTAAAAGTCACAAAGTTTTTTCTAACTCTGTTTTTTGTGTGTATTTGTGTGTGTGTGAGAGAGAGAGAGTGGGGGTTTCTGGAGCTTGAGCTCAGGGCCAGGGTGCTGTCCCTTGGCTATTTTGCTCAAGTCTGGCACTCTACCACTGGAGCCACAGCTCTACTTGTGGACTTTTCATGGTTAATTAGAGGTGAGAGTCTTAGGGACTTTTCCACCTGAGCTGTCTTGGATCTGATCCCACAATCACAGCCTTCTCAGTACTTAGGATTATAGGTTTTAGCCCTCAGTGTCTGGCTCTAATTTTCTTGATAGCCACAAAAGCTGATCAAACAATAATGACCTATGGAAAAACTGTTGGTGACTGGGCTTCTGATGTTTTCATATTGCATGCACCTTTCCTTTTCAGGAAGCAGAAGAGCCATTTGGTTGTATTTAAAAAAAAAAAAGAACCAAAACTAAATAGTGCCAGGCTCTGGTTGCTCACTTCTATAATCCTAGCTAATTTAGAAACTAAAATTGGGAGGATCACAGGCAAGCTGGGGCAGAAAAATATACAAGATCCCTTCTCAAGGAAGTGCTACACCTGGTGTTGTACACCTGTTATCCTAGCTTCATTGGGAAGACTAGCATGGGTACTCATACCCAAGTGCACATCCAGGCAGGGCATGACACCTATCCCCAATAGGGAGTCTATATCTCAAAAATAGCCAGCAGAACATTGAGCTGGAGCCTAGTGCAACAGCAAGAGCATCAACCTGGCAAGTATGAGTCCCAGTGTTCAAACTCCAGTACCAACCAAAAGAAACCTAAATAGTGTGGAATTTATTCAAATAGAAATAAGCCTTCTGAAGTGGTTTTTACATAGCTACATTGACAGAGGTATGTGCAAAACTCCTTGTGAAATCCTTATTTCTTTTGAGATGTGGTCTCACTATGTTGCCCAGGCTGGCCTTGGACTTCTGGGTTCAAGTTGACACTTGCCTGTGTCTCAAAAGTAGCTAGCATGACAGGTAGATACCATCACACCCTGATTTCAAATGCCAAAAATTTCAAATAATGGGGTGAGTTGTAGCTCAAGTTGTAGAATGTCTGCCTGGCAAGCATGAGGTCCTGAGTTGAATCCCCAGTATGGCCCCTCAAAATTAGATGTGCAAAGTATTATGTCAACTCCATGTCTAAAATCTCATTAAGCATATAATAATGTAAGCAGGAAGCAATGATTATGTATTCTGAAAAATGTGCATAGATTTTCATTCTAATTCATTAACTAGTAATAAATCCAAGTGAAAAAATAATCAGTGAGATGGATTCTCAAACAAATATGGAGCACTGAGGAAAACTGGAGATTAAATTGTTAGATTTGAAAGAACATTTAATTGGGTTTAAAATCTTGAAGTGGCAGTCACTTCTATTTTCTAAGAAGAGTGTCCAATGAAGAGAAAAAAAAAACCTGTAAGCTAATTGGAAGTGGATTCAGTAGTTTGTAAGCTGATTAAAACTACTGAATTTAAATGAATTATTTTTCAATCAAGTTATTAAAATACCCTTTAATGACTTTAGCATTAGTAAAAAAATCAATGATGCACAAAACCATATTATTAAATTCTGCATACAAAAGCTGAAAATTGCTGAATACCAAGTTCTTGGTCCCAGTGCTTCACACTCCCATCTGAATGTCTGCAAAGTTGTAGAAGTTGTCTACATCTCCACATGCTGTGTCCTTCTTTTCTGACACAAACATCTATTTTAAATAGAAAACAAACAAATATTAAATATTGTGGCTTCATAATTTCAAAGCCCATGTGTCTAGGCCAGAACAAAGTCACAAGCTTATTTCTAAAAGAAATTCAAATATATTATTTACACTATTTAAACTGTAGTATGTATTATTTGTTTGTTTGTTTTCCATACTCCCCCTGACCCCTTCAACTTTCAGGCCTTATCTTGTTTTCATATGTACTTGCAATGTTCTCCAAAAATTTAAACCCTCTATCACTATTTCCTTTCCCCTTTTCCCATCTCCTAAGTTGTCCCTTAGATTTTGGCTGTGCTTATCCATACATAGCATTATGTATATGGATGTATGTATCATGTGCACATGTCCTTGAATATGAATTTGTAGGTTTTCTATACAATCAACATTTATAATGCAAATCAAGCTCTTTTTATTAGGGTTTTATTTATGTTGTGATAGAATAGGTGCCTAGAAAAAAAACACTAACACTGCTAAAAACAAAAAATAACTTTTACAAATGTGAGCCAAGAATTAGGGGAGCCCTGAGTGTTAGTCCAACTTTACCATATACTAATTTCATGATGTTGACAATTTTTTTTATCGGTCGTGGGGCTTGAACCCTGGGTTTGGGCGCTGTCCCAGCGCTCTTCAGCTCAAGGCTAGTGCTTTACCGCTTGAGTCACAGCACCACTTCCGGTTTTCTAGTGGTTTATTGTAGATAAGAGTCTCACGGACTTTCCTGCCTGGGCTGGCTTTGACCCCTGATCCTCAGATCTCAGCCTCCTGAGTAGCTAGGATTACAGGCATGAGTCACCAGCGCCCAGCTGATGTTGTTTAATAAATCTCTTGGGGCTCAAGTTCCACACTTACAAGTTGGATTAGGTAACTTTTAATTAACCATAAGAAGTTTGAAGCATACAATCTTTTTTATTTCCCAATTTTCTTTTCTACTGAATCTTGTATTTGACATCTCAGGACAATTGTGATGATAAAATAAGACAGAATACCATGTACTTTAAAAATCTGCAAGTTTAACAGGCTACATGAGGGAGTGATTAGTAGGATTTTTGATTCAAGGCCAGTGGTAGGAGGATTTTGGTTCAAAAATTTAACCAGATTCAATTTCAATAAACAGGCTAGGTATGGTAATTCACACCTGTAATCCTAGCTACATAGAAGGGAGTAGGAGGATTATAATCCAAGGCATACCCTGGGCAAAAATCAGACCCTGGTTGAAAAATAACTAACAGTAAGAAAGAGCTAGATAAATAGTTCAAGTGGTAGCCTTGTAAGTATGAGTCTCTGATCACAAACCCCAATACAACCCTAACTTTTTTTTTTGCAAATTTAGTCCAACGCAGATCAGATAAAAATCAAAAACATTTCTTCTCTTGTATTCATCAAAAATGGTCAATAATATGTTCACTTAGTCCTTTATATAGGTATGGTATTTAAGATATATAAAAGTATTTAAGTCTAAAATTCTTAGATGTAGCAACCTCAGTAACATATTTGGGAAGTAACCAAATGTAATAATTTCTAGGTCGACCTAAAGTTCAATTTTAGGCAATAAATTAAAGGAGCAAGTAAAACTGAATCTTGGACAACAGGATTCTCTTTCTGAAAATATAACATTAGAAATAATTTTTCAACATATCACTGTTTAAAATAAGCAAGGCTTTGAAGAGACAGACACCTGAAAGCTCTTTGCTTGAGAACCTGTACTGTAGGAGGCTGTTGGGATTTTTGTACCAGTACTAGAGCTTGAATTGAGAGTTTTGTACTCTCAGTTTTTTGTGTTTTTGTTTTGTTTTGTTTTGTTTTTTGTCGATCGTGGGGCATGAACTCTGGGCTTGGGTGCTGTCCCTGAGCTTTTCAGCTCAAGGCGAGCACTCTACTGCTTGAGCCACAGCACCACTTCCAGTTTTCTGGTGGTTAATTTGAGATAAGGGTCTCAGGGACTTTCTTGCCTGGGCTGGCTTTGAACCACGATCCTCAGAGCTCAGCCTCCTGAGTAGCTAGGATCATAGGCGTGAGTCACCAGTGCCTGGCTTTGTACTCTCAGTTTTGTTAGCTCAAGCCTAGTGTCTATCATTTGAGCCATACCTCCAGTTCAACATTCTGCTAGTTAATTGAAGATGAGAATCTCATGGAATTTTCTGCCTGGTCTGGCTTTGAGCTTTGATTCTCAAATCTCAGCCTCCTGAGTAGATAGGATTAAAGACATGTAGCATTGGCAACCAGTTCTATATAAAGTGTGTGTGTGTGTGTGTATACATATATATATATATATATATATATGTATACACACACACACACACACAAACTACATATTTTTAATAAACAGATTCTTCTTTCCTAATTAGTGTGTGTGTGTGTGTGTGTGTGAGTGTGTGTGTGTGTGTGTGTGTGTGAGTGTGTGTTTCAGTTCCTGAGGCTTGGAGATAAGAGCCTCATAGACTTGCCTGCTTCCTAATTATTATTTTTTTTTGGTCGGTCGTGGAGCTTGAACTTTGGGCGTGGGTGCTGTCCCTGAGCTCTTCAGCTCAAGGCTAGTGTTCAACCCTTAAGTCACAGCACCCACTTCCGGCTTTTTCTATGTATGTGGTGCTAAGGAATTGAACCCAGGGCCTCATGCATTCGAGGCAAGCACTCTACCACTGAGTCACCTTCCCAGCCCCTCCTATTTTAAAATTAGTTTTTTATTGTAAAAATACTGTACAGAGGGGTTAAAGTTACATGAACAAGGTAATGAGTACATCTCCTATCAGGCATTGTTGCCTCCCCCTTTGTTTTTCCCCTACCGTCCCTTCCCTCCCATCTCCACAACTATGCTTACCACCCCCCACCCTCACACACCCCCATCCCCGCCTAAATTGTAAAGTTCATTTTTCAACATAGTGTCTTGTACATCTCATTGTCACCTGTATCCCTATTTAAATGATTTTTTCCCCTTCCCCTCCCCAAATTTGATATACATGAAATACAGTGAAAACATGGGTTATACCATAGGGGAGGACTCCTAATTATTTTTAAACAATTAAACATTTTCCATTTGGCAAGGAAAAACCACAGCTTAGTTCCCAAATGTTTATTTGGGCGGGGGGTCCAGTCGTGAGACCTGAATTCTGGGCCTGGGCACTGTCCCTCAGCTCTTTAGCTCAAGGCTAGCTAGTGCTCTACCACTTAAGCCACAGTGCCACTTCCGGCTTTTTTCTTTTTGCTTATGTGGTGCTGAGGAATCGAACCCAGGGCCTCAGGCATGCAAGGCAAGTGCTCTACCACTGAGCCACCTTCCCAGCCCCAAGTTCCCAAATGTTTTAATATCATGATGTGCTGGGTTAAGTAAAGGATACAGCAGAGATAAAAATGCAAGTTGATAGTGAGGAAAAAAAGAGTAAGTGAAAGGTGAGATCAAGGTACAATGATATAATCTTATACCTTTGTCCCATTGAATGTTTCATTTACAATATGGTGGCATTCTTCCACAGCACCATCTCCATTAAACTCCAAGGCAATCACAGGACCTAGAAACAAAATCAAGAAGTCTTTTCTTAGCATGAACATAAATATCTTCTAATAGTAATCTTTGTATTCTCCCCGAAGAATAGTCAGCAGCTTTATTTTGGAGGCAAGGAATATAGAGAAAAAGGGAGGGGAAGGAAGACAGACTGGATACATCACCTTGGCTCCTTCTTCCTACTATAATCACAAACAAGCAGATTCCTATCCCAGGAGAAGGGACTTTAGGGCTACTGTTTGGATTAATGACATATTTTTACAGTGCTGTAAATAGTCTGGCATCTCTAGTTTTCATTTCTTTGTGAAACTCAAGGAATCTCGTATTCATTTAGCAATAAAAAGAATAGTTGAAAAAATAGCAAAATCTAAAGCAATCCACGTCAGCAGAAGTAGGTCCGGCCATCCAGTCTGGCTTCCAAGTCCCCTACTTACCAGCCAAATTCTGGACCAGAGACAATGGAGCTGAGCTAACCAGGTCAGGCACCTGTCAGGCCTGTCTCAAAGTGTTTGTCTTGTGTGTGTCTTAAAGGTAGTTTCTATTACGCCTTTTTTGTCCTCTAAACAGAAGTATTTTTGACTCCTTTCCCATCAATTAACAAATACACATCAATGTGTGAATACTAATTTTTTATTTTGTATTCAAATATAATTTTGAATATGAATTACAAGTGTGAGAATGAGAACTGCAATTTTAAGCCAGCCTGGACAGAAAAAATTTTAAGACTGTTATCTCCAGTTAATACCACAAAAAGCTAGGCTAGTGATGTGGCCCAAGTGGTAAAGTGCCACCTGTGAGCAAAATGCCAGCTGTGAACAAAAATACTGAGTAGAAGTGCAAGAATGAGTTCAAGCCCTGTTACTGCCAACAAAAGAAAGAAAAAGAGAAAGAGAAGAAAGTCTTGAAAAAATTATCTATGCATATAACTTAGATTATATTCTTTGACTAGAATATGATAAACTTCTGATAAGTGACCTAACAATTCTTCAACCAAAGAATATACAAAATAATTGGAAAAGTATATCAGTTTAGACTACAATGAGGATAATTCTAAATTTTGAAAAATCACAATGTTGAGGATGCATTTATTCTTTTAAACAGGGTCTTTTTATAGCCAGGTTGGCCTCAGACTCTCTATGTAGCCTATGCTGACCACAAACTTTAGATTGTCCTGCCTCCATTACCCCACATGCTAGAATTACAAGTGTGCACCCTCATGTTCACACGTATTTTATTTTATATATTTATCTTTTCATTAACATATTAGTTGTGTAAGGGAGGAGAGTTACGCTGTGACATTTTCACACATGTACAAATGTATTCTAATCTTTCTTCTTCACTCTCCATTATGCACTCCTACTCTCTTCTTAAAGCAATTTCACTGTTCTATTTTCATAAACACAAACTACTTAGACCATATTCATCCTCATTTACCCCCTCGTTGGCCCAACTAGTTCCTGCAGGTACCTCCCCCACCACAGAGCCCGTTAAATATTTTTAGCTAAATCAAAGGCCAATATACTTTGTAAAGGGCAAAATGGAAATATTTTAGGTTTGTGGGTTATACAATGTCTGTCACTAATCAACAACTAATCAACTCTGCTGCTGTAGCCCAAAGAAGCAAAATATAACAGGTAAAAGAATGAGTATGGGCATGCTCCAATGAAACCTAATTTCCCAGCTGGGAAACTATTGAAAATGCAAGCTGTAAGAGCACATCACAGCATTTTCATTTTTGTGCTAGTCCTGGGGGCATAGAAGTACGTTCACTGATGTGTATGTGTGTGTGTATGTTGGTCTCTTAGGACTTGAACTCAGGGGCCTGGGTGATGTCATTGACCTTTTTTCTCCCAAGGCTACTGCCCAACCGCTTGAGCCACAGCTCCACTTCTGACTTTTGGGTGGATAATTGAAGAGAAGATTTTCATGGGCTTTCTTGCTTATGCTGCAGATCTCAGCCTCCTGAGTAACTAGGATTACAAGCATAAGCCACTGGTATCCAGCAATCATAACACTTTTTGAACCATTCTTTTGAGGAGAGGTCTTGGAAATTTATGCTTAAGAAGCACCCTAGATGAACTAGTCAGTCAGGTTTGGAATGGGTTCTCTTACTAAGCAATCCACTGGCTTCATTAAGAAAAAGTAAATAACTCTGACTAGTTTACCTTAGAGGAAACATTTAGAAAGTCAGGTGCAAGCTGTGATAAAAGTGAAATTTTATAAATATGTTAGAAACAATAGCAAGAAAGAAAAAAAAATTTGAATCCTTATCTTGGGGTTCATTTCACCTAACATCAACTTATCTGACCTTTTCTGCTTGTCTCAGACATATACTAGTTATTGCAAATAAGGGAAACCATGGGACTTATGTTTCTTTGGTCCTGGCTTACTTCACTTAATAGAAGGGAAAAAACAAATTGTTTAAATAGGGATACAGGTGGACCTATTGCAACAATGAGATGTACAAGTCCTTATGTCAAAAAACGAACTTTACAATTTTGGCCAGGGGGGAGAGGAAGGGGAGGCAGGAGATGGGAAGGGATGGGAGGGGGAAACAAAGGAGGAGGCAACAATGCTTGATAAGAAATATACTCATTGGGGCTGGGGAGGTGGCTCAGTGGTAGAGCGCTTGCCTTGCATGCATGAGACCCTGGGTTCGATTCCTCAGCACCACATAAGCAAAAAGAAAAAAGCTGGAAGTGGCGCTGTGGCACAAGTGGTAGAGTGCTAGCCTTGAGCTGAAGAGCTGAGGAACAGCGCCCAGGCCCAGAGTTCAGGCCCCACTACTGGAGCCCCCCCCCCCAAAAAAAAGAAAAAGAAAAAAAAAAGAAATGTACTCATTACCTTGCCCCTGTAATTGTAACCCCTCTGTACGGTATTTTCACAATAAAAAAAGTGAATTTTTTAAAAAGTTAAGTCCACTCTTAGAACATCGTTTGCAACTGGGAGTAATTTTGCCCTGTAGGAAATGCCTGGCAATAACTGGAAACTACCAGTGGAGCAACTGGTCAGAAATGCTATCCAACATTCTCAAGTGCACCCAACTTAAAAAGTCAGTTGTGTCATGATTGAGAAATTCTGCCTTAAAATGAGTGATAGCTACCTTCAGACAAAGACCAACTCCTGCTAGGGTATCTATTCAAAAGCCTGCTTATTATTCTGCATAAACCAATCTGGTTGATCACGCCTATAATCCTAGTTACTCAGAAGGCTGAGATCTACCTGAGTATTGAAGTTAATGCCAGCCTGGTCAGGAAAGTCTTTGAGATTCTTATCTCCAATTAGCCAACAAAAATCCCAAAATGGAGCTGTGGCATAAGTGGTAGAGTGCCAGCCTTGACCAGAAAAAGCTCAAGGACAACATCCAGGCCCTGAGTTCAAACCCTGGGAATGACATAAAATTAAAAAGAATCAAAACTAATAGAATACATAATAATGGCAGGTGACTTCTAGAATATAGAACAGGAAAATAATTAAGGCCTAATTTCTAGATGGTTCTATATGGCTTCTTGAATGATGTGAAAATTTGACATTTCTAACCAGTAATGGAACAAATGATATAAAGAAATAGTAAAGATAGAATTTAATTGAGAAATAACCATAGAAGTAAACCAATCACCCAGAAGGTACCTTTGTTCAGAAGAGGGAGGAAATCAGAAGCTTTCTCTTGAAAAACCCTTTGAGCATCCTCAGGCTTCATAGTCACTTCCTTTGTTTGAACTAGGGAAAAGCCTTTACCAACCATCTGTAGAAAATAAAATTTCATTGAGTTTTCAAAATGAGCAACAAAAGCAATAGGAAGACTCCTGCTAATCGCTTTTCTGTACAAAATTCAACATAGCACCCTGAGTTTTATTTAGCTCTGATTCTAATTCAGGTCATCGACTGTAACACATTCTCACAAACACAAGATTCTTCCAGCTGGGTGCTTCTGGTTAAGAAATAGTTCCATAAGGCTGTGCACTGGTGGCTCATGCCCATAATCCTAGCTACTTAGGAGGATGAGATCTGAAGATTGCAGTTCAAAGCCAGCCTACTCAAGAAAATCATGAGATTCTTCTTTTTTTGGGGGGGGGTCAGTCATGGGGCTTGGGCGCTGACCCTGCACTCTTCAGCTCAAGGTGAGCGTTCTATCACTTGAGCCACAGCACCAGCGTTTTCAAGTGGTTTATTGGAGACAAGAGTCTCACAGACTTTCCTGCCCGGGCTGGCTTTGAACCACAATCCTAAGATCTCAGCCTCCTGAGTAGCTAGGATTACAGGCATGAGCCACCGGCGCCTGGCTGCATGAGATTCTTATACCCAATTAAGTGCCAAACTACCAGAAGTGGAGATGTGGCTCAAGTAGTAGAGAACAAGCCTTCAGCATAAAAGCTCAGGGATAGGCCCAGGCCCTGAGTTCAAGCCCCAGAACGCTCCCCCTACCAGTGTTTACTGCTCAGCTTGAGCCAAATAGACCTGGGCATAGTGATACATATATGCCTACAGTCCTAGCATTCACAAATCTAAGACAGGAGGATCACAAGTTCCAGGCCTGCCTGGGCTACATAGGAAGACCTTGTCTCAAAAAGATCAAATAAATGTGAATTATTCCTTAATTTATCACATAACAAATGTTTTCAATGAAACAACCAGATGGAATCTTTATTTTGGTGATAATGTAAATATCTAATGAGACCAGTATGATTAAATAAATGATGGTACATTTACATGATGAAATACTAAGTTCATTATATTCATCACAGTTTATTAAAATAACAGATGTCACAGAGAATGGAAAATATTACATAATAATTGCATAATAATCTTGAGCCAGGCCTCTAGTCCCACATTTAGTTGGTTAATTGGAGATGAAGTCTGGGAGACTTTTCTGCTTGGCATGGCTTTGAATTCTGATCCTCTAGGTCTCAGCCTTTCTGAATAGCTAGGAATAGAAGCTTGAGCCACCCGTGCCAGGCTGATAATGTAAATCTTAAAAGGCACAATATAAGCTGGGCACCCATGGCTCATGCCTATCACCCTACTCAAGAGTTTGAGATCTGAGGGTCAAGGCTCAAAGCTAGCTTGGGCACAAAAGTCCATGAGACTCAACTCCAATTAACCAGCAAAAAAGATGGAAGAGAAGCTGTGGTTCAGATGGTAGAATGCTAGTGTTGAGCAAAAAGTGCTAAGGGACACTGACTGCTCAGGCCCTGAGTTCAAGTCCCAAAGCTGGCACCAATAAAGGGAAGAGCATAATACAAATTTGTATGGTACAGCACAGCAATGATAGGTCACATTCATGGAGCATTTACTATATATCATGTGTGGTAAATGTACCTTTCACACAAGATAGGTACTATTACTACTCTCATTGTACAGATAAAATGTTTAAGGCAGAGTGATCATTAAGTAACAGAGTTATGATTTCAACTCAGTCTGATTGCAGACTACAAAATTTAAATTTATTCTTATTTAGAATGGCAAACACATAAGGGAGTGTTTAGCATTCCTGGTCATAAAAGAATCATAAATCAAAACAACATTGAGATCTCATCTTACCCCAGTTAGATTGGCCAACATCAAGAATTTGAACAATAACAAATGTTGCCAGAGATGTGAGGAAAAACAAATGCTATTGTACTGAATATAAACTAGTACAACCACTCTAAATTTTGGTTTGGAGTTGCCTCAAAAAACTTAACATACAACTTCCCTACGATCCAGCCTTATCACTCTTGGGCCTCTACCCAGAACATCACAAGCCAAGATACAGTAAAGACACTTGCACTACCATATTCATTGCTGCACTATTCACAATAGCCAAGTTATGGAAAGAGCCCCGATGCCCTACAATAGATGAGTGGATCAAAAAATTTACTCATCTATTAGAAAGAATAATATTTGTCATTTGCAGGGAAATGGGTAGATCTAGAACAAATCATGGTAAGTGAGGTAAACCAAGCTCAGCGGATAAACAGTGCATGGTTTCTTTCATATGTGGAAGCTAGATCTAAAACACACCTAGTCATGACAATTTTTTTTGTTTTTTTTTTTGTTTTTTTTTTGTTTTTTGTCGTGGGGCTTGAACTCTGGGCTTGGGCGCTGTCCTTGTGCTCTTCAGCTCAAGGCGAGCGCTCTACCGCTTGAGCCACAGAACCACTTCCGGTGTTCTAGCAGTTTATTGGAGATAAGAGTCTCACGAACTTTCCTGCCTGAGCTGTTTTTGAACCGCAATCCTCAGATCTCAGCCTCCTGAGTAGCTAGGATTACAGGCGTGAGCCACTGGCGCCGGGCTTAGTCATGACAATTTATACAGAGCCATATGCAATTACAGACTAAAGAAAGATATACTTAGGGGAGGAACTCAAAGGCATAACTCACCCGGACTTCTAAAATATTACTTACCAAAACAAATTCCAGGAAATGGAAACATGGTGTTTTTTGTTATTGATGTTGTTGTTGTTTGTTTTTGTTAATCTTTTTAGAGTGGAGGGAGGAAGGAGGAACAAATGCAGTCATGATATTCAATATACACTATGTCAAAAAATAAACTATGTAACTTATAGGCTGGGACAAGAGGAGAAAATAGGGAAAAGCTCATTATTTTCTATTCACATACACAAAATGACAAAATTATGGTTGCTTCACAATACCTAAAATAAATCACAAACTATGACACAATATCTACTTCAATATTTTGCCCTATGTATTTAAAGAGTCCTTTTCATGAAAATGTTCCTCCTTTTAAAGAACCAGGTAATTAATGAGCTTCATTTATGAAATATACTCAAATAATTCAAGCTACTTTTACTCTATTCTGAATACATCTGTGCTAAATATAAGAGCAAATAAGAAAACTGACTTTGGTGTGAGAAAACCAAATGTCTAGTTAGTAAGTTCTCTTGACTCGCTATGAAATCCACTTTTTGCTTTAACCAGTATTTCTAGAGTTTCTACCCTCTCAAGTTTTATACTTTCTACTAAAAAATATGATATGATAATTTACATAAAAAGTGAAATGAACCCAGGTGCCAATGGCTCAAACCTGAAATCTGCTACTCAAGAGTCTAAAATCTGAAGATCATGGTTCAAAGCCAGCCCAAGCAGAAAAGCCCATGTGACTCTTATCTCCAATTTACCAGCATAAAGCCAGAGATGTAATTCAAGTGGTAGAGTTCCAACCTTGAATGAAAGAAACAATCAAAACAAGAGTATAAGGCCCTGAGTTCAAGCCCTAAAAACAGCACCAATAAAAGAAGTGAAATGGGATTTAACCAAACCAGAATTTGCAATCACATTTGGCCTGAAAACTGTCCTAAACTTAACATTATGATGGTATGAGAAACTCAAATTTATTTTTTTCAATCTGCAAATTAGCTAGTTTCTGTACATATTTCACTGGAAACTAACACTTCATTTCAAATAATATGTAATCTCTTTTAGATATGTCTTTTTATCTTTCCATATGTTTTGATACTTGCACATTTGCCTAACATTTGCCTCTCTAGTTTTTTTTTACACCTTAATTGTGTGCTTGCAGAATTAGACTACCTTTAGCCAGAGTCCCTGGGCTGGAAAGCCCTGACTCTGTGTATTTTACAGAACATTTCCTCTCCACCAGGCTTCTCTGGCTATTCCTTCATTATCAAGACAGCATGAGGGCCCCATGTTCAAGGTCAAGACGGGAGGACACAGAAGACCTGCCTGGGTATGAGTCTGCACTCTGCTGTTTACAAGCCTACTAACACTTTATGAGCTAATTACTCTCTGTGTTATTTTTTTCTCTGCAAATGGCACATAGATCATGGGGTTGTTTTCAACATTTAAATTCTTATAACAGTGACTGACATATAGTAGACACTATTGTGTTTACTGTTACTATTATTGCTGTGGGGTGTTTATTTTAACATATTACATGTCAAAGGTCAAATGAAGAATGTCTGATGGCCCATAAAGGGAAACTGACTTCATGCTTTTTTCCCATTAACCATGTTAAATATTTTTATGTCCATTCTTAATTATCTACCAGAAAAGAGTTTAATCTCCTGAAATCTTTTTGAAAATATGTAGATTTAAAAAGAAAAACTCCCAGCTGGGTGCTAGTGGCTCACGCCTTAATCCCAGCTACACATGAGGCTGAGATCTGAGGATTGCAGATCAAGATCGCAGTTCAGCCCTGGCAGGAAAGTCCATGAGACTCTATCTCCAATTAACCACCAGAAAACCAGAAGTGACACTGTGGCTTAACTACTAGAGCGCTCATCTTTAGCTGAAGAGCTCAGGGACAGTGCCCAAGCCCAGAGTTCATGCCCCATGACTGACAAAAAAAAAAAGCTCCCTACCCTGTATAATGAAAATATTTATCTCTCAGCTATTGAACTATCATCTCATTACATAGTGCAAGGGCCAGAAATTCATTTTTGTATATTTTGCCAGAGTTTTCATGGCAAGGTATTATGAGAGTGGCATAATCACAAAAGAAAATACCCAAAGTCTTTAACTTTTGTTTTGTAGATGTCAGATGTGGAGATTTCTCTATGGTAGATGCATAGCTATAAAAATGTAGCCATTTTTAGTTTTTTCCTCAAATCTTTAAGATGTCCCAACTGTGTGTGTGTGTGTGTGTGTGTGTGTGTGTGTGTGTGTGTGTGTGTGTGTGTGTGTGTGCCAGTTCTATGGTTGGAACTCTTTGCCTGGGCACTGTCTTTGGGCTTTTTTGCTCAAGTCTAGCACTCTATCACTTGAGCCACAGCTCTTCTTCTGGCTTTTTGCTATTAAATAAAGACAAGAGTTTCATGGATTCTTCTGCTTGAGCTGGCTTTGAACCACAATCCTTAGATCTCATCCTCCTGAGTAGCTAGGATTACAGGTGTGAGTCACTGGCACCTGGCCCAACTTTTTTAAAGTCCCTTCAAGCCAGGTAAGGTGGCTCATACCTATAATCCAAGCTACTTGAGGGGCAGAGATCAGGACATTTGAGTTTCAAGGCCATCCAGGGCAAGAAGTTAGCAGAACTTCCACTTCAACCAATGGTGGTATGTACTTGTCATCCTAGCTATGAAGGACATACAAATAGGAGGCTCTTAGCCCAGGCCAGCCACAGCAAAAAATATGATCTTAGCCAAAAAATAAGTAAAAATGGATGAGGAGTGTGGTTTAAGGGGTATAGCACCTATTTAACAAGTGTTTAACCCCCAGTACTGCAAAAACAGATAAACTGATAAACTAACAAAATAAAAATTAAATCCCATGAAAAGAAACTCGATACGTTTTCCATTTACTACTTCTGGGAGCTTGATTTTAACTTTAAAAATATTTTTTTCTGAAGAAATCCTGGTTAATAAGTAGCCAAGATGTCCTACTGCAGACTCTTACCAAAACACCCACCTATAAAGGAACTGATGCTCGTGGAGCCAGGATGGATAATTTTTCAGGCAGAAGTTGCTACCCAGAGAACTGGTGCTCCCTAAGAGCTGTTACTCATAGTCACATAACTTTTACCATCTTGACTAACTCATTCTTTTGTTGCAACCTCTGGTCCATAGTAACATGAAAATAGAAAGTAAATTGCCTAGTGGGGACAATGCTCACACAGCCATAACTTCTTCAAAAGCTGTATCTTGCATTTAGTTCCTATCCTTTAAGTAGTTAAAATGCCAAAGACATTTTTCTGGTAAATTATTATAAAAAGCTGTGCTTTACTATCTAGTGATGTTGATGTGAGCTCCTCTGAAAATACTACCTTATAGAGAATGAAAAGTCTTAAAGGGAAGAGAATTTTGTCTATGTGTCTCCATTTCTAGCAATATGTTTTTCATTATTGCCAAGATGCAATTGATTATAAGCTATCTGCAAGGTAAACAAAGGTGGGCAGTGCTTGCTCAGGCCTGTAATCTTAGCTACTCAGCAGGCTGAGGTCTGATGATCCTGATTTAAAGCCAGCTGGGGCAAGCAACTCTATTAGACCTTTATCTCCACTTATCCAGCAAAAAGCTGAAAATAGGTCAGTGACTCAAGTGGTAGAATGCCAGCCTTGAGTAGAAAAAGCTAAGGGACACCATCTAGGAAAAGTGTTCAAGTCCCAGGACTAGCATGCGCGCGCACACACACACACACACACACACACACACACGCACATGCGTGCACACACACACACACACACACACACACAAATATGTGGGAAACAAATAGGCATCATCATCGAAATATATTAAGAATAACTTGCACATAGCTGCTAGTTAATAAATGCTTACTGAATGGAATTCTATGTTTCAAAGGCTTCTTTGGTTAAGTATTTTAAAGCCCAAGCATCCTGCTTCCAGATAAGTCTTGTGGGTGAGGAGACAGAGAGTTACCAATATTTCTAACAGGCAATTTGCAAAGAATAAGTGCTTTCTAGACTGTCATGTTTCTAGTCAGCTCCATGTCTGTTTATCTCCTCTCTCTCCTTACCTCATCAATTAATTTCCTGGCATTTGCAATAGTATAATCCCCCGCAAATAACACCACCAAACATGATTCGTCACTGTTCTTCTGTCTCTGACCCCGGGATATTGGAACGATGCTTCTATTGGCTTCTGTGGAAACTCGAACAGCTTTGAACTCTTCCGTTGTAGGGACAGGAACAAAGTCCTGGATCTTGGCATTTTCTGGAAGAAGGCTC
Source organism: Dipodomys ordii (assembly GCF_000151885.1). NCBI lineage: Eukaryota > Metazoa > Chordata > Mammalia > Rodentia > Heteromyidae > Dipodomys > Dipodomys ordii. Next base: position 226,536 of record NW_012267350.1, read on the forward strand.
CAGTTGAGCTCTCCTGCCACAGGGGTAAAGTCATGAATGTTACTCCATGTGTTATTGAAGATACTCAGCCCTGCATCTTTAAACTGGAAAGCTAATTCAGGGTAATACCACTGAAAACAGCCAAACTTGATGTTTGTGGAAGACTCGATGATAGGTTGAGTAGCACAGCACAGAAAGACTTCCAGCTTTCTGCAGTCTCGCACACGAAATTGTTGGCAGGCTAACAGGCACTTACAATCTCTGCAATTCCGGAAAAACACACTGGTTTTCACTGGCCCCAGAAAAATGACACAGCTAGTACAGTCATCAATGGTAACTGTAGCACTGTGATCAAAAATATAGATTTTACAGTTCTCACAGTCTTGAATGATAAATTGTTGTCCTGCCACCTTTCCAGGTAAACGACCTACTGTTTCATTCTTCAGCCCACTGAACATGTAGTCTTTCAGGTCAACCTGCAAGGAAAAAACACAGACTTTGAGTATTATTAACATTAATCAGTGAAGTTCAACAATGCATCTGTAGGTGCTAGGAACAGTTCTCAAGGCTAAAATGGAAGTTCTTAATCTTATTGACTTTGTAACATAATAAGAAAATAACCAGGAGGTTTTGTTTTTCTCCCAATAAACAGAAGTCACAAAGGAGGAGGGGAAAGAAAAAGGGAACTATTCAAAATTCAAGGACATATCCACCACAAAGTTTGTCTAAATTATGTTTCAAAAATGCCTATCTATAAACAAATTTTTCCCCTCACTGCTGGTGGCTTGCACTACCAGCTACTCAGGAGGCTGACACTTGATAATTTAGAGCCATTCTAGTAAAGAAAGTCCAAGAGACTTCATCTTTAATTAACCAGCAAAAAGCCTGTGCTGGAAGCGTGGCTTGAGTGTCCAGTTCCTCTGGCAACTATAGCTCTCATTATAGTAGAAAACTGAGGTTGTGGAAATACCTATGCAGTTCACAAGAGACCCCACTCTAGACAAGTACCATCTTCATAACAGTCACAGCCTTGGTCAACTCTGGTATAGTAATAGTATTGTATAGTTTCTTTCCTGGGTGTGGCTCTAGGAATGGTGTCTCCACCAGACTGGCCCTGGTCTCATTGGATATTGGTGAGCCTGGGATACCATATCCTCTACATCTCCTTCTATCTCTTCTTGTGCTTTCTACAAGGGAGTTTCCTACAATGTCTGTGAATTCTTTCCTGGACTATAGTTTTTTGCTTGCTTCCCTTAAACACTTATGTAGTACAACATGAAGGATCCTCCCCAGAATCTTTACAGGACCACATGCATTACAATATCTGGCTGTGCCTAGCTCAAATTACTAACAGCTCTAACTTTTGTCTAAAACAGGAATCAAAATTAGGACATGTGCTTGGGTCTTGCTTACTCCCAGTATGCAAACCCAAATTAGATACACAAAATTTAACTCTTTTCTCCTCTAGCCAAATTAATAAACCCTTACTTATGCTGATTCTTATAGCTGGGGAACACCATCATATATAAAGGCCCCAGAGGCAATGATGTTATATTACCCCCCCATTATAATCCCAGAAAACACCATCTGTGGTCAAATTGAAAATTGTACTTACAAATGTAAGCAAATAAAAAGGGGTGATTTAACTTGTGCTAATTATGAACCCATTTGATACATAAGCCACATTTCCCTGCCAACTGGCTGGTTCTTCACTTGTAAAAGATCTTTACTTACATCCAGTGTCAGTCTGTCCCATAATTCTCATTGCTGTTTAAGTCATTTGGCCATTGTACTACCCCAGAGGGAAATTTTTGAGCCTCACCAGACCCAAGAGGCATTGGAGGAATCCTGCATTTATGAGCTACACTTGTTATCTGAAGCAGAATATTATGCCCTCACTTTTTCTCTGGTGGGGATACTGGGATTGGTAGTCAGAGCCTATAAAGGTGTCATGTGCCTGGCATGTATAAAAAAATCTATTAACTACACCTCTTCTGCCATTGCACTGTACCAATAATAGCATAGACAAGCCATTCTGGACAACTGTGATGCCATCAATTATTTACTCTTACTACACCAGTAGAGGTGTGAGGAGATAAAGGACAGTGCTGTTTTAATCTGACAGATAACAGCTATACCATCCTAGAGGAAATCAAACATCTTAGAAAGCTTGCAAAAAAGATTCAACAGGGGCTGGGAAGGTGGCTCAGTGGTAGAGTGCTTGCCTTGCATGCATGAGGCCCTGGGTTTGATTCCTCAGCACCACATAAGCAGAAAAAGCCAGACGTGGCACTGTGGCTCAAGTGGTAGAGCGCTAGCCTTGAGGTGAAGAGCTGAGGGACAACGCCCAGGCCCAGTGTTCAGGCCCCATGACCAACAACAACAACAAAAATGATCCAATAGGATAAGGGAGGATGGAACCTATTTAGATGGATTATTCCCTGGTTTATGTCTCTCTTGGGCCTGCTAACAGCAATTTTTTGCCTTTTACTAATTGTGCCTTGCCTACTAGGTACCTGCTAAACATTCTTATGGGAAAGATGAGGATCTTCACCAATCAGACTGTCAACCAAATGTTCCTAAGAGGGTATCCTAGGAACAAATCAGGGACTCCCACTTCACCCCTTTACAGCGGGAAGTAGCTCCAGAAGAAACGACCTCTGCCCATACTCCCGGCCCAGAACCTTTACCTATTAAACAACAAAGGTGGGGAGGGTAATGTTAGTATGTTCTCCTCCATTTTGGGCTTGACAGTCTCCATCCTAGGCCTTCAGCACCTATACCTAGCCCCCAGCTGCATCAGTGGAAGGACCCCTGCCCAGACATGAACTCCACCCTACCCTTCACAAAGAAAAGAGAATGCTTGCTCCCAGGGGCACTTGCACTCTACCCAGACCAGAATTCTGCCCTGCTTATGAACTATTTTCAGTGTCCACTAGCAGCAGGCAGAGTACTTCCCGCCCCTAGTCCCCTGTATAAAAATGTCCCTGAACAAAGACAGGTACCATTTCTCCCTCTCTCCCATGAGAGAACTGGTCTTGTCAGCCTAGCTGGCAATAAATTCTCTTTGCTCAACGTTACTATGTCCATATGGTCTTCTGGGCTGGTTACTTTTGTTTCAAGTCTCTCTGTCTCTCTTTCTCTCTCTCTCTGTTATTGAACTATATTTATGGGCATACACAGCTAAAGGATAGTCTGCATGGCACTATGGTTTGAATTTTACCATGGCTAACCCAGGAGATAACAACATAATCATTGCCATAATCAATGGCTTTTGGCCTATTTAGAATCTACACAATCAAAACATTTATATGCATAGATCAAGTAAGTGTGTGTTTGTGTGAGAGAGGTGGGGAGGGAGAGGGAAAGGAAGAGGGAGAGAGGGAGAGAAAGAGAGGAGAGAGAGAAAGAGAGAGAGAGAGCAAGCACTGGTACTAGGACTTGAATTCAGGACTTCGTACTTTCTTGACCTTTTCAATCTTAAGTGGCAGTCTACTATTTGAGCCACAGCTGCAGTTCTGGCATTTTGCTGCTTAATGGGAGTTAAGAATCTCTCTGATTTAACTACTTTGTCAGGCTTTGAACCTTGATCTTCATCCTTCTGAGTACTTAGGATTACAGGTATGAGCCACCAGCACCCAACTAAAACCTATTTTTTTGTTTTCCCCCTACTATCCCTTCCCTCCCTACTAAAACCTATTTTGTTTTTGGGTCCGGTCATGGGGTCTGAACTCTGGACCTGGGTGCTGTCCCTCAGCTCTTCAGCTCAAGGCTAGCACTCTACCACTTCTGGCTTTTTTTTCTTATTTGGTGCTGAGGAATCGAACCCAGGGACTCAGGCATGCAAGGCAAGTGCTCTACCACTGAGCCACCTTCCCAGCCCCACTAAAACCTATTTTTAAAAACAATTATCCTAGCAAGTGTCTATCAAATCCTATATATCAATCCTAATCTAAGAATATACTATCACAAGCAAGGGGTAGTTCAGTGGTACAGTATTTGCACAGCATATACAAAATGTACTATTCCAGTTTTCTAATGTGTATGTTTTCTCTGATATACATTCTATTTTTAATTTTGAGGGTTTGAGCTAAGGACCTTATGCTTGCTAGGCAGGCACTCGACTATTTGACTCATATACTTAGCCCTTCTTGTTTTAGTTTTTTTGTGTGATAGGGTCTCATGTTTTTGCTTGGGCTTGCCCTGAACCTTGATCCTCCTACCTAGCTTGGCCCTAGAAGAATCATGGTCAGAGGCTCTTACAGGCAAAAGTATGAGATGCTATCTGAATAAAAACAAAAGCAATAAAAGAAAGTCCTGGAGGCATGGCTCAAATGCTATAGTTCTTGCCTACTGAGGCAAGGGCCCTGAGTTTAATTACCAGTAATGCAAAAAATTCTAACCTGACCTATGAGCATTGTGAATTTAAATGTGCGTGTACGTGTGTGTGAGAGAGAGAAGTTCCACAAAGCAAAAAAAAAATACATATAGTTTGTGCTATGCTCCCTAATATTTTCTATCATCTCTACCCAACTCACAGGTTTGATAAGACATAGTTTTGGCTTATGTGATTGGATATTGGGGGTGCCATGAACAAAAATGACAAATATAGGGGACAAAACAGTCCCACGTAGAAAGAGGTGTTTGAGAAGTGTCATATCTAAGACTTTATGGGTGACCTACAAATACAGAGGAATGGTTTTCCTGTTTGGTCTCCACTAAGAACAGTGAGCTAGCATAATTGCTAGTTCCACTGTCTGAGATCAAGCCTAAGAGAACCAAATAAGAAAAACACCAAGTCTGTACCTTGTGTCTTATATAAGTTTATTGTACCTGTGGAAGGGAAAGGGAATCACAGAAACAGTAGAAGGAAGGATGAATGAATGCAATATTGATACTCATTTGATACTATGTTGGAAATGAACTTAAAACTGAGGCAGGAGGGGAGAAGGGAGGGGTAAGTGGGAGAAAATGAGGGATAGGGTAAGAGTGTTTAAAAACAAATTTACTCATTACCTAACTTATATAACTGTAACCCCCTGCTCATCCCCTTTTCAATAAAGACTTTGTTAAAAAGAAGGAAACAACAACAATAAAAGAAAAACACAGGCTGGAGAGACAGGCTGGAATCTACTATAAGTATGTGGGGAACTGTAGCAACAAAACCCTGTTCTATATAACTATATAGTGTAGCCTAATTTTGAAATGCTTTTAAAAAAAAAAGAAAAAACAACAACAACAAAAAGTAGTTCATTATGAGCAACCACTGTGGTAACGTGGAAGAGGATAAAACATAAAAGAAAAGCCCTAGGATTTTTGTTCTTCCCCCTCCTTCAAATCTGAAAACAGTGTGTCTTCCACACCTTCTGTGCTTTGGACCTCTGGTCCAGGACAGGGTAGAAATGTGCTGATGGAAAGCTAAACAGTTACAGATTAAGCAGGACAATTGCTTCTCCTCCTTGATCACTCTAAGCACAGGCCCTGAATTGTATCTTGAGTTCTGCAAAAGCAGTAGAAGGAACAGAAGACTGTAAAGGAAGGGAAATGGATTCATTACTTGACTCATCTATCGATACATCACCTTTATAATTATGGTAAAATTTAAAAAATAAAAGTCATAACATAAAGGGGATCCAAATAGGGAAACATGAAGTAAAACTCTCCCTCTTTACAGATGACATGATCTTGTATTTAAAGAATCCCATGGACTCCACTCCCAAATTACTCAAGCTGACTTGAAATTTTGGCAAAGTAGCAGGGTATAAAATTAACCCTCAAGAAATAAAGGAAGCAACCCCATTCACAATAACCTCCCCAAAAATAAAATATTTAGGAATTAACCTAACCAAAGATGTAAAAGAACTATTTAATGAAAACTATAAAAAGTTAAAGAAAGAAATTACAGAAGACACTAGGAATGGAAAGACCTTTCATGCTCTTGGATAGGCCGACTTAATATAGTAAAGATGGTAATACTGCCAAAATTAATATACAAATTGAATGCAATTCCTATTAAAATCCCAATGACGTACATCACTGAAATACAGAAAACAGTCCAAAAATTCATATAGAACAACAAAAGACCTAGAATAGCCAAAACAATTCTAGGGAATAAAGACAACATGGAAGGGATATCCATGCCGAACTTCAAACTCTACTACAGAGCTCTAATAACAAAGACAGCATGGTACTGGCACAAAAACAGACCCGAAGACCAATGGAACAGAATAGAAGATCCAGAAATAAATCCACAGGCCTACAG